>NC_066624.1:71170036-71442901 GCF_025201925.1 Gopherus flavomarginatus | reverse complement strand
ACGCACAGCAACACTGCACAACATTTTAGGATGGAACTGAAGAAGAATACTGTTTCCAAATGAAACCACAGGGAGAATTTTAGGTAGGCAAACTAATTACCTAAGTTAGAATTTGGTTAGGACACCACAGTATTCACCTTTCTGATATTTATTTATATCTTTATATTACAGGAGACTGACTCGTGTGTGTGTGTGTGTGTGTGTGTATATATATATAGAGAGAGAGAGAAATCCTTTAATATGACACAATTTCCAGCAGTAGGGCTTGATCCTACTAATTTCACTACAGGTATAGTCATAGTAGGACTCTATGCAGGAATAACTCTGGGTGTGAGAGTAACTTGGCAGGACTGGGTCTTTACTTTCCAAAGGGCTCCCCCAAAATCTGATGTGACCTAACATTTTTGTGGAAGGGAATTTTTTTTCTCTAGTTTTGTCTAAGGGTACATTTTGGCTTTTTAAGCTAATTTTTATTTCTGTAAAAAATGGTAACGTAGTTGCAAATTTATTTTAAACCTGTATTTTACCTTAAGAAAATGACATGAATTAATTAGCACAGCCAGTGCAAGGAAAAAGATTAAACTGTGACCTTGCCACTTTTCAAATTCTTTAAGGCAAGAGACATACAGGCTTTTAAAAATCATTATGTAAAATGTGGATCTAAAAAGAAACTGCCATTTACAACAAAATATTTGAAAATTATTAATCTTTTTACTTACTTTTCAAAAACTCCACTGCAGAGTCCTTTGTTTTTCCTTACAGCAATTTAGGGTATCATCAGGAAATGCATCTCTTTATAGTGTTTATGAGGTCATACGCTGTTACAGAGGAAAGGCAATACTCTGAGCTATTCAGAGCCAAAAATATTCTTTAGTTCACTTTTAAATACAGAAAGTTTCTCATTTAACAGATGAGATCAAAATAATGTATATTTGCATTATAATACATATTGATGTGTATTTATGCATGGCTTTTCTAGTTAAAGGGGTTTAACAAAATAATAATGTATAAATTAGAATAAGCAAATTAGTTATTAGTATCAGAAGTACCATTTGACAGTTTATTTAGTCTTCCTGTGTAATGGTACAAAACTTACCTGATATTTAAAAATAAAAATCACAAAAAACATGTCCCACAGCCCTACTTGTGCTTGTAAGATTGTCTGCCATTGACTTGCTATTATAAGAGAATTGTTTTTTACATTTAGTTCAGTAATAGTCTAGTCACATGAGAAGTGATTGAGCCTGTCAGCCAGTATAAAGATTTTTTTTGTGAACTGTACTGTAATATTGTTGATAGCATGATGATAGTTTAGGATTTCTTCCTTAGAAGATAAAGTACCCCAGCATAAGATGAGATTATATCTTATCTTAAATTTCTGGTAACATTATAAACTAGGCACAGACAAAAGTGTATTCCCAATGACATGTAAATATGTCAAGAAAACTCCATCTCTTGGAATTCCCTGATTGCTATTGTAAAATGTTTATTCAGGAGGGGAATGACATTGATCTTTCACATTGTCATCAAAGTTATTCTGTAGCTTCTCATTAGGTAACTGGTGCTAGTCAAACTAGACCTTAGCTTTATGGTTCTGTGTATTGTGCACTGTCTGTTTGGTTCTTCAAGTTCTTTTTGAAGGCTGAAAGTACTAGGCTGTAACCCCTCCACAGAGTTCATTCTGAATCATGAGAGGTGTTTTTTTTTTTTTTTTTTTGGTTGGGGCGAAAGAGGAAGAGATTACTATCTATGTATAATAGAATTATATGCAGAGCTGAATAACTTACGTTTTAAGCATATTGAGGGCTTGCAGCTAAACTTTTTTATTTAGGATCCTCTCTTTAAAACTTAGTAATCTCTGTAGTACGATTTTGGGTTTCATAAAATGTAGGTAAATTAAGAGAATTTTCTGCCATAAGTAGGATTCTGATAATGACATTTTAATGTGGTTAAGGTTAAAAGAGTGATTATTGAGAACACATTATGATTGCACATATTTATTCTGAGGATCTTTTCCAAGACTTCTCTGGTGTTCTGCTAACAAAAATAAGGTTTTATCATTGTCCACACTACAAAATTAATAGTAATAGTTGCAGAGAAGCTAGTAACATTGTCAGCTGTGCTTAGATTGCAGAACTTTAATTTTGTGTGGTGTATGTACAAAGCAAAATCACATCTTGACTTTCAGATATAGAATACTGTGTATACTCATTCATAAGCCAAATATTTTTAGTAAAAAAGGGAAGCACCAGAGAAGGGGGTCATCTTATGAACGAGTATAGAGAGCCCCTCCCCCAACAGAGGGAGTGAGGAAAGGCAGCAGAGCCAGAAGGGAAGAGGCGGGGCCAGAGACTCTCTGCTTCTGGCCATGCTGCTTTCCCCGCAGCCTCCGAAGCAGCTGTAGCTCCAGGGCTGGCGAGCTGCAGTCATGCCGCTCAGCCTTGCCCCTCAGAGCAGACTGCGGCTGCGCCGCCCGGTATGGGCTACTGGAGCAGGCTGCGGCTGTGCCGCCCGATATGGGCCACCGGAGCAGATTACCGCCGCGCCGACGCGTCTGGGCCACCGGAGCAGGCTGCGGCCAGGCCAGAGACATCTTGCCCAGATAAAGTGGGAAGGGATGGGATGGGGAGAGTGTGGGGGTCCCAGGCTAGGGGTGGGGTTATGTGGGGGGTGACCACAGGGGTTACTCCCCTGACCCCCAGGTTCTCCCTCCCCCCCCCCCAAAAAAAATTTCCCCACCAGTTGCTGTCCTGACCTGTCAGGGTAGGCAGCTGGCACGCGAGGACACTTTGTTTACTTAGATTTACCTCTGTGCCTGTGGACGCTCAAGGTAAACAGACCATCTTGGCTCACCAGTGGCTTATCCTGATGGCCCGGGAGCCAAAGTTTGCTGACCCCTGAATTATAGGGTCGGCTTATGAACGAGTCATTAAAATTTTTCCATTTTTATTTATCAATCTTGGGGGAGGGGGGTCGGCTTATAAACAAATAGACTAATGATCGAATATATACTGTTAGTTAATAAAAAAATCTTTTAACTTTCTATAAGGAAATTGCAGAATGAATATGGACCAAGTGATGTCATGCTTAATCACTCTTCTCACTAATTTACATTTTGATACCAGATATATTAGCAATCCTGACTACAGGATTTACTATCCAGGAGTGAAAGCTTGGTTTGATTTTAGTGTGGGTGTCCTTTGTATCTAGCTTGAATCCATTAAAAACCCCTATTTTTCCCCTGCTATATTATCTTCCACCAAACGTTGCTGTGGATAAAACATATATATAAAATATGCATGCAAAGCTTGATATTTTTCTTAGATGCACCAGAGCATGCACTATTTGAGTGAGAGAATTATTTTTGAAAATTACCTATTTGGTTAGGCACCTAACTCTCTGTGCACAATATTATGATTTTTTTTTAGATGTTTTAATTGACCCCACTGTCTCTTCAACCTAATAGTAACACTTATGTTGTACCTGTTGCACACTAAGTGTTGTTTGTGTGTTAATGAAAGTTAGTTCTACTCTAATAGGAAGAAGGAGAGCATAATAAGAAACACACCAAAAATAAAGGTGAGGTTATGTTGTATTGGTTTACCTTAACAACCTTGGCCAACTGTTTAATAAATGGGTGCTTAAAGTTAGCTTGCTGTATTTAGATACTTAAATAAATGGCCTAAATTAAAAAAGTTACTGAGAATCCAATAACTTAAATTGGAGTCATTTGAGTTGGGTCCCTCTGTATCCAAACACATTTGCACTCTCTCTTTATATTACCTCATAAAGGAATAATGTAATAACTTATCACCTATTCAGATATCTTGTATAAAGAGATGAATTTAGAAATGAACCAACCAGGAAGCAGATACACCTTCAGTGTGTCCAGGAATAATCATGTTCATTCCTCAGAAACAGTTGTGACTTTTTTTAAAGAAACAACAATTCAGGAAGTAATTTTTTTATTTTAAATAAGTGTTTCAGCCTACATTCAGATTCCACATTTTTTAGTGTTTTAGCTAGTGCCCTGTGTGTTCACAGAGCATTATAAAAGTGTCCTGACTGATAGATTTTAAACATGCAAAAAAGTATGTGTTCTTTGGATATAATTCAAACTTAGTTACTTCTTGAAAACCTGTAAAAAGGGAATGACATTTTTTCGAGGAAATACCTAACACCGTAGCTTACCTGTCCATGTAATGGTAATATTATAATGCTTCCAATAAAATGTCAGCTTTGATGGCGAGTTATTTTTAAAAGCACATTATGTGTGTTATGCTGTTTTCAGCAGAGACTTTTATGGGGGGAAAAGTTTAATTTAGCATTTTTTATCTGTTTCAGAAAACTGAAAAGTTATATTTGGTGCAAAGATATTTAAACATATCAATTGAGAGCAGTGGAACTCAGGGAGCAGAATAGTAAGAGATTTTTCTAAGTGTAAAAAAACTACCTTCTTTGGCTAGATTAATTTTAAGGTTTCAATCTTAAAATATTTTTGAGTGCATTTTTCTCTACGTGTTCTGTACACAAATTACTTCATATGTAAAATGAAGTGCAACTTTAGTGCTTTTGGTTACCGCCCTGTTATATCACTCCTTATCAGCATTGCTAACAAATATTCAAGTAGTTCATTTTGTTACTAAAGGAACTGTGACCTGCGGTTTGTTAGTCAACTAATGGAAAAACAGATTTCAAACTCTTAATAAAGGAGCATAGTTAGGAAACAGTAGAACTGAGACTCAATCAAGGGCTTAAAATGTCTACTTTTATGGTGTGTTGAGGATGAATATTTGTGGGTAAATAATACATTTATTTCCATACAAGTTCAACCAGTTTCACATCTTCACAGATTTGTTTAGTGGGTAGAAATGTAAATCTCTATTGATATCTATATTAAGGCAAATTACCAAAAGTGATAATTATGAAAACAAATATTCTTGAAAAGGTAGAGCATGAAATCTCCAATTGCCATTGGTGAGTAGAAATCTTTCTCTGGCCAGTAGTAGGGCCTACACAATCAATGTAAATCTAACAAAATACGTTTCTGCAGGACTTGTTTACACTTTTTAAAAGAAAAAAGTATTTTAGTCTTTATATGGAGAACCTTTCAAGTATAAAAGGATACTTTTCTGTCTTCCTGAGTCTTCAGTCATCTTCAGTATTGCTTTTTTCTTTATTAATTTGATCCAATAGCTCATCTGAGAATGCTTGCTACTTTCTATAGGTGAAGGATTTTTCAAGCCCTGGTCCTCTGGCTAATAGCTTCTTTCTAGTATTCATGTTTGGAAGTGCAGAGGAGACACAAAAAATCCTCTCCCTCTCCCCCCACCATTCTCCTGCCAAACCCCCCTGAAATGGAACTATTAGTAAGGCTTCATACAGTGATTACTATGCAGATACATGTGCTGACAGTACTTCAGTACATCCTGCTGCGATGTAATCTCTGACTGTAGATGTGACTAAGCAGTTTCTATATAGTTACTGCTGCTATTGTATATAGGTACTAAAATGCAGTGATATAATCGGAAGAAAACAAAACATGTTCCCCTCTATGTACTAGTTCTCTTTCCTTAAAGGAAGGCATCAAAGCCTACAGTAAGGAAAAGCTAATAACCTGTTATAGCTTATAAAATATACTGGTATTTAATATCTGTACCTTATGGAATATCACCCTTAATAAAATATGCTTCACTTACAGAATATAATTCAGATTTGTTTCTAAAATGTGGGTGATTTTCTTTCTCTTTTAAGCAGAGACAACGCAAGTCTTCTGATAGTGGGGGTGGGACAGGGCAGAGTGAGGGCAGCCAGGTTCAACAGTGTTACTGAGCATGCTCAGTACAAGCCAACCAGCAAATCTGGGGTGGGGTGGGGCATGTACCCTGCATTTCCCCCCACTCCCTAGATGTCGCCTTTGCTTTTAAGTAAGGAATTACCGTTGTCTTAAACTGAGTAAAACACAAACTGACATTGAGAAGCTTTTCAACTCACCTTACCAATGCATTGCACTCCAAACCTGCAACACCTGCCATTCCAGTCCTAAACTGTTCTTGAGCAGAGCTTGGCAATAATTCAGAATTGTTTGTGGGAAACTGTGGGTAATTTCCGTAGGGGATATGATCAAGACTAACACATTTTGTATTTGACATACAGAGCTGCATTAAAAGAACATTAAGGATGCCAAGACAAGCGTTCAGAAGTTAGCAAATGGCAGAAGCGGTGTTGCCTATGCAATCTTAATCCAACCTCCTTGTGCTTATTCGGCCTGAAACCGTCTCTAGTGAAAACACAGTCTTACAGAAAGTCTTATAGCCAACCTTCACCATAATATAATAAAACTTGGTTTCCAGTGTTGAAAATTGCCTATCAAATAATTGCAATAGCAGATTTCAAATGATGTGATAGAACAGAAGACTTTTGGAGATGCAGCTAACAAAAATGCTGCTAGTTTTTCATGTTTATCTGTCTGGAATGTTGGAGCTGATCAAAATATCTTTCTGTGGTAGGGTGATTGCTAGAAATGAAGGCTGAAATTAATATTTTAGATTGAAGGTTTGTAGATTAGGTAGTGCATGTCACTTTCTGGTTCTGTCAATTCTTGATTTTTGCGAGTGTTCAAATAAGGTGTAAGATTCCTCTAAACTTGCACTTTCATGTGGTATTCCACACATGATGTCTCGGCTTAGCAAGAAAGTCATGCAAAATCCTTATTAGTGCAATATTGTCTCTGCTTTTACCCAAGCTTATTTTTAGTGGCAGAAACAGAATGAAATTTACAGTCAAGCAAGAAATTGATGGACTAAACTGAAATTCACGCTCCATTCTTCTGTTTACTGATGATTTTTAAATGCATAGACATCCTTCTAAATGTATAGGCGATACATGTTTATCTTACCGTTAATCCTAACTATTTAGATAGCTTGTCCTATCACACAAGTATCTGCAGGTTCCATTAATAAAACTAATGGCTTCCATTTATTTAACTATTTTCCTTTCCATGAGTTACCTTTTCCTCAAATTACAATGGAAGCTGTCTGTCAGATATGGAATTTCTTTTAGGAAGAATAAACTATTAATTGCATACAATGTAAGTATTTGCACAGATACAATTCCATCATGAAATCTGTAAGCAGAATAGAATAAGGCTTGTGGAGTTCTTTAAAAATGGGTTTTGAGAAGACTTATTTCTAGAATGTATTTTGAGGCATACTGTGCAAATTATCAGATGAAAGCTCTTTTAGTGACTTGAAAGAACTGAGGTAAGCCTTCAGGGCCAGAGATGGTGGTGAGTGTAGAAATGATAGCAATTGTTGGACTCAAGACCCTAAATTTGTGCCTTTTGAACACAGCACTGATCTATCGTTTCTACTGACCTAAACTTGAAGTACCTTCTTAAAAATATGCTGGAGCTTTGTAAACAGGTGTTGCTCTAAAAATTATTCAGATTTATAATCTCTTAGAAAAGCACTACATTGAAACATCAATATCCAATATTAACCTATAATTGAAATTGAGTAGTATTTAAAATCTATTAAATTTTGTAAGTGGAGGCTATATTAGAGCCATGCAAGCACTTTATAGTTAACATTGCATCTAGTTTCCATTTGCTATGACTTTAAAACCACTCTAGTAAACACAAAGATTGTTTAGATAGTTTGGTGAAGTTAGGCTATGCCTAGAAATTAAGTATAAACTGAAAAAAAATCACTATTTGAGATTTTAAGGCTTTGAGTATCCTTTTCCCTGCAACCTCTTCCATAAGAGAGAGAACCCTGATAGACCTCAGATTTTCTGCACATAAATCGTTGCTGAAGGGAAGTAAACTTTGGAAAATGTTTGTTAAATGGGGGAGAAGTTATTGTAGATTTTCTACTGTAATGAGCCAGCTTCATCAGCAGCTGGGAAGTTACTGGGATTCCAAGACTGATTTAACTTCCAGAGGTGGGACATTTGCCCCATGCTCCTCCCCTTTCCCCCAAGGCTTTCCTGCCTGGCCTGAATGGAAACTGAGCTGTGTTAAGAGCTGCCAGGGCAGCCCTTGAAACAACCTGGAGTGATCATGTATCCCGTTTCTAAGCCCTGCCCTGGACGTCCCAATTTTTTGGCAAAACTGGGCATTTGTACCATTTGTTCTTGCCAACCGATCATCAAGAGCAAACAGGACAAAAGCCCACTTTTGCCAACTCGTAGGTGTCTCATCTCGGGTAATTCTGCTTAAAGGATTTGAAGAAAGAAATATGGCCCTACGAAAACTAAGAGATTGGCGAAACAGAGAGTTGCTGAAGTCCTTTCATGATGCCTGATGTGTAAATAAGTCAGAGGTAGGCAACCTATGGCACACATTCCAAAGGCGGCACGTGAGCTGATTTTCAGTGGCACTCATGCTGCCCGGGTCCTGGCCACCTGTCCGGGAGCTCTGTATTTTAATTTAATTTTAAATGAAGCTTCTTAAACATTTAAAAAACCTTATTTACTTTATGTACAACAATGGTTTGTATATTATATAAAGAGACCTGTTAAAATGTATTACTGGCATGTGAGGCCTTAAATTAGAGAAAATAAATGAAGACTCAGCACACCCAATATAAGTAATCAGTTGAAAGGCAATTTTTTTACATTATCTGTTGATGTCAGTCCTTCCTTCAAACTACCATTCTACAATGAATGGAATGCTCTTTACGATACAAGGTGTGCAGTTATTTTGCAGTAAATACTTGGGTATGGTGAACTTTTTGGGAACTCTGGGGTGATCTGACATGAAGTTGGAGTTCTCAGCTTTTGATTTGTGGCATTTTTCAAAAGATCTACTCTTTTGGTCTTTCCTAAATGTTTGTCTTTATCAGAGACGGAGCAGCATCTTTTCTAGTGATGGTGGTTCATAGCAAGGAAGTCTGTTGGTCTCAGAAGAGAAAAGAGTGGTGTAAGGGTAGAACATATTTAGAATTACTTGTGTATGCAGCCCACCATAGCCATCTCTACCTTTGCTGTGCCTTTCCTGTTTCCATTTCACTTACCCTGAGAATTTACAATAGAATCAAATAATATTTTCTCTCCCCTTCCACCACAGAGTTGGCTGATTCATTTCAGTTCTGACTCTGATGATATTCAGTATTCTAGAAGGTAAGATAATGTAACTTGTGAAACTCTCTCTTCTGAATCCCAGATAGCTACTCTGAATAGGTTGTTGGTGTGGATCCACACGTCAGCCAAAATGGCATTTTAACAAACTCTGCCTACTAAATTGTAATACAACAATTTCTCAACTGGACTGGAGCCATAGTGCTCAGAGGAATATGAAAGGAAACTTTTTCCAGTAAAAGGCTCTGCGAGGAAGAGATTAAGTCTCCAACAGATTTTGTCAGAAGAAAAGGAAATATTTCTTTTGTGGTTTTAGTAAAATATCTGACATTCCAGAAAGTTTACACTAAAAGATATCTATCAGTCCGTTTCAAGTGTATGTAGTGGTCCCATCAGTGAGTATCTGTGTGACTTCCAGATTGATTGGTGTGACAAGGTCCCTAGTGGACTTTGTGAAGTCTTCAGCTTTTTTCCTGTCCCTGGTTACAGGAAGCTCTGCTTTGGGCACAGTTTTATTTTATTTTATTTTTTTTTTAAACCATGACCGGAACATTTACTACAAAAGGTAGTTCTTGCAGAATCCAGCTAGGATGGGCCTAGGAATAGCTTCTTGAATTATTTTGAACTCATGAAAACCTTTTGTGAGTTTTTGAACTGGAGAGGAAACTGAGGCAAGGCACCCTGACCACAGGACGGTTCTTGGGAGGCAATTTGCCCTGTTGCAATGTCTTTGAAGAGAAGGATTTGAAATGATAGTGGAAGCATACTGCAAGACAGTTGAGGGACTAGAATATAGGGCACATTCTGTATAAGTTGGTGTTTTTGCATTGTTTTCATATTGCCTTTAGATACAGAGAATTACAGTTATCTGGCCTGCAGATGATAACTATATGCATCACTGTGACCAGGTACTAATAGGGGAAAAAAGAGCAAAGATTCTTATCAAAATGGAGGTGAAAGAAGGCATTATTTTGTCATTGGCACACTATCTGATAAGTAGGCTTGGCAGGATTTGAGTTTAATCAGTAACTGCCTGTAAACATAGATTTCAGCTGACACACTGAAATCCCTGGGGGAAAAAAATCATTTGGTAATAGTTGTCCTTCCTGCAGGGATCAGGTGTCACTGGCTGTGCAGAAAGCCCTTTTCAGCCTCACTGTCGCAGACCCCTCTCACTCACCAGCTAAGGGTGCCAGAGATCTCTGCTTTGTCCCACCAGGTCTGCAACCTTTCTCACACGTTGCACCTGCAGGGATTCTGCATCATTGGCCCTGCAGCTGTGCAAGGAGCCCTCTGCAGCTGTGCTATCATGGCCCCGCTCGCTCACTCACTAGCCAGAAATGTGGGAGCCATCCGTGGGCAGGAACTGTTCAGCAGTGGGATGGCCTCCCCCCCACACTCAGGGCAAGGAGTCTCTGCTCTGCTTGGCCAAGTCTACCACTGCTTCTCCTACACCTTGCATCGTGTTGTCTTGGGTCCCTCAGCTATACAGGGAACCTACTGCACTCAAGACTGCACCCATCCTAACCCAAACCCTACCCATCAAAATTGTTAAAACCAAAATCTTAAAAATAGATACAAATCTGAATTAGAAAAACTGTATTCTTCTTAGCCTGCTAATTGTCTAGGGGTCTAGGCTCAGTGATGAGGCAAGCCAGGCACAGAGCTTTAGTGGGAGAAGTGGGTAGCCTCCTGGCTAATTGTTTGGTTTGTGTTCTTCTGTCTAATCAGTATCACTTCAGTCTTGTTTGGATTCCATTTGAAACGGTTGCTTTTCATCCAGAAGGTGATTTCTTGTAAGTATTATAACATTTTAATGGCATTAGTTGCATCTTTAGAAAATGAGATACAGAACCGAGTGTCATAGGCATAATGTTGGCAGTGGCTCTTGTGAGTGTCATACTGTCTCATTGTGCAGATGTTGATGGATAGAGGGACGTAAAGTTGCATCTTTTAGGACCTTATCTGTAAGAGGTCTCAGGGCAGAGGAACAATTACCCATTACCAGTGTCTGAGCTCTGCTGATCTGAGCAGAAAGTTGATCTCATCACATCTTCTCACCTGCTGGAAATTTTGCTCCCGCCTCCTTCATCATTCTTGCATCCTTCCTCTAAGATTGGCTGAGGAATTGGTATTTCTATTTGAGGACAAGCCAGGTGGATAACTCCATTTTCATAATATAATGGGTCTGCTAGTAACTGGTTTATGGAATATATGGGATACTATATATTTGGATCTAGAGTGCGAGGCAAAAATACAAGATTTGCTGGAAAGCAAAGCTGCTACCTGAGATATGATATGATCCCAAGAGTAGATTCAGCAAGCGTGCCTGTACAGCTGCTCCTAATTTTGGATAAGGAACTGTGCTTAAAAACAAAGCAAAATTTAATTGACCAGTTGCCATTTCTGTTCTCTTCACTGAGCAAGGGCCATGACAAAGTGGGTAGAAGGATTTCATGGTATTGACAGGGCCATGACTCCCAAGTCTGAGAATAGAAACTTGTATGTCAACTACTGTCTCTTGCTTCCTATGTGAATCAGGATATATCTTCCAATGAAAATATTCCTTTCAAAGGAAATATGTCATCCTTAAATTATGTACTATGCTCAGTCAGTTTGTCAATTTCACATTATAAGTGTCAACTACGTCTTGGGTTGATGAGACAAGTTAATTGCAGAATGGCTATTTTAATTTTTTCATTATATTTTCATGTCTATGTCTATGCCACTGTAGCATAGACATACCCTGGAACGGTTTTCTTGCAAAAGCACAAAAGTAGTCAGAACTGGAGGCATTAAACTATGCTTTAACATATATGCTGTCTCAGCTAGTCTTAGTTAGTGTTAGTGCAGCATCTTCAGCTCTATAATAAGTTTTTTCATGACTGGTTTGCCACAGAGTTGTCTCACTTACATCATTGATACTAAGCCCTGGTCTATACTACAAACTTGTGTTGGTATAACTGTGTCACTCAGGGGTGTGCAAAATCCACCCGTCTGAGCATCGTTATAGACAGCTGTATGTTGATGGGAGGTCTTCTGTTGACATAGCTACTGCCTGTCGGGGAGGTGGAGTACCTATGCCGACAGGAGAAGGTCTCCTGTTGGTATAGGTAGCATCTTCACTAAGTGCTACAGCGACACAGCTCCACTATTGTAAGTGTAGACAAGCCCTTTTTAGGCAATATTTTTAATTTTAGATTGTTTTCATAGCTGCGAACTTGCAAAGACCTAAGTACTCCAGAGCGTTGGTTTTCAGGCTTCATGCAGCTTCATGCCTTAATCTGGTTTGTTCCTTGAAGTGATCCTACTTTCTCTTAAATACTAGTAATGACCCTGTCATTTTTCAGATGAGCTGTGCAGAGAACAGTATTGGGATGAACTTAAGAAGATTTAGGTTGAATGCTGGGAAAAATTCCTTTACTGTGCAAGCTACAGGCTGTCAAATAGTCTCCCTGAAGCATTGGTTCTCAATCTATTTACCATTGTTGGCCGCATATGCAGCTCTGTGTGTTATGTGGGCTGCATCTACACAGTATATACTACTGTATAGCCATGAGGATGTCATATGGGCTGCAGCTGTGTGCTGATTTCGCTGCGCTTTGGGAACCCCTGCCCTGAAGAAAGTAGTGGAAAACTAGAATGGACAAAGCACTAGAAAATACTGTGTATACAGTTTCAGGGTTTATGATTTAACTGATAACCACAAAGTCAGTTTTCACAGTAACATTTTTTTTTTTGAAATTTCCTTTTTTCAACTTCGGCTATGGTATTATGTCCCTCACTTAAAGATGGGAACTGAAAATGTTTTGTTGCATATAGCTTTTCCTGTGTTAGTGAAAGAGCAGTCTTTGAAATTAAAATTATATTTGAAAGGAAAATGTTGACTGAAATGCTGTGGAATTCTTAAAAAGAAAGTTAAACAATAATACCCAGAACATGCATCTTGAAAATGTGCATAAAATAAACCTATAATTCAAGGAAAAGAATAGCAAAAAATGGAACTCCTAACTGTAGATAGATACCTGTATTTGGCAATGAGACGGGCTAAGAGGTCTAATGCATCTTTTCCGTTCCTAATGTGACTGATTTTGTGACTCCCGTCTTAAGGGAATTGTGAAGGCTCCTAGGGCTAGTCTTTGGTTACTGTAGCCAAAAGAAGCTGCTCTTACTACTTTATAAGCTCTCAAACATCATAAAAAACAGAAGACATTTGAGGATGGTTTTAGCCTTAATATTTTCTTAGATTGGGACCTTTTGATTCTCAAAGCTTTTTCCTGATACAATCAGATACATTTTCTAAATTAAAGAGCTTCAAGGTTATAAATTGCCTGGAACAGCTAATTTGCAGTTTCTTTTACTGTGACTTGCATTACAGTATTAAAGGTTTGAAGTAAACTTTTCAAATTGTGTGATGTATTGTAGATGCTGGTCATCTTTCATGTTCAGATTTTTGAATTGCCTGTTTGCTTTTCATATTTACCAGGGAATGGGTGAGGCTTTTATGTGCCTATCTGTATACCATATGTAGTACAGCATAAAGGTGTTTGGGCAAAGGAATGGGTGGAGTGACTTTAAACTGCACACCAGGAAGAGAAGCTAAGTCATAAATCTGTGATATTTTTCTAGAACATTTGCAAAGTTTTGGGATTTGGTTTTTAAACATTAAGAAAAATAGTGGCATTTGAGTATGAAAGTCATCCATAAAATTCCTCAAAAGTTGTGATCTATCTTTTTAGTGAACTAAGTGTCTATAAAAATGTGCTTGTGTGTTTGTTCAATTGTCATGGGCAAAATGTGGGTTATATTTGTTAGGTAGGGGAGCCTCTGACACTGAGCTAATGAAGCCTAATAAAAATCTGTGAATTTTCTGCATCATGGTGTAGGTGATCTTGTTCCTCATCTGTCAGACAAGTAGAATCTTAGGGCTGGTCTACACTAAGGGAGGGGATCGATCTAAGATACGCAACTTCAGCTACGTGAATAACATAGCTGAAATCGATGTATCTTAGATCGAATTACCTACCATCCTCGCGGCTCGGGATCGATGTCCACGGCTCCCCCTCTCGACTCCACTACCGCCATTCGCATTGGTGGAGTTCCGGAGTCAACAGGAGCGTGTTTGGGGATCAATATATCGCGTCTAGATGAGACGCGATATATCGATTCCCGAGAAATCACTTGCTACCCGCCGATACGGCCGCTAGTGAAGACGTACCTTCAGAGTCTTTGGTGATTGGAGAGAGGAGTGTGGCTAGTGAGAAGTGTAAGTATGGTTGTGGGCTGCATTGCTAATCTGATTATTCAGTCTTGTATTGAATTTACTATGTTGTTTTTTAGACTGACTGTAGTAAATGTGAAATATGTTGGTAAATAATGCAAGTAGGTGATCAGTGATTGTCAAACATCTGAGTATGAATTCACCTCACTCGACATGCCTAAAACAGAGGTAGGAAACTACAGACTAGATTAAAGTAATGAAAACAGATTGTTCTAAAGTGAAATGTAAACATTGTCAAACAAGTTAGTATGAAAAAAAGGATTTGTGCTCATTTCAACAAGTGCAGAAAGCATTTGATTTGGTTCTCAGAGATCAAATATGCCATTGAACAAAACTTTCACTATAAAAGTAGAATAGAAGAACATTGATGAATTTGATCCTATGAGACATTTTCAGTGATTAGCACCAAATGCACCTGTGATTATACTCTTCAACATGAGTTTCATGCAGGAGCATTCTCTGTTATCCCAAAAATGGCAAAGATGAGTTGGTGATTGCTTTTCAGCTGACTGAACAACGAAGACTGAAATCCTTTGACGCTGACATCATCTTAAATGTAGCACAAGATGAGCACTTTAAGGAAATGGGGTTGTCATAATTCACTGCTAGAATATTGTGCAAGTATAATCATGGAAGATGGAATCAGTGTTTTAGCCTGTTTTTATTGTTTTGTTTGAAACTTCTTTCTAGGGTAGGTGTTTATAAATAAATAAATATAAGCATAAATATTGATGTGTATTGGTATTTGAGAGAGAATATGAAAAAATGATAGGTCTAAATAATTAGTAGACTGGAGTGACTGAAGTATTTGGGAATTACGTATAGCACAGCAAGCTAATTATTTTGAACAATAAACAGTTTTGCACATTTCTGTGTTTGAGGAATTAATACTTATTAACTGAATTGCATATTGTTTCATTTAAAAATGTAAAACGTTTGTTGTTTTTTAACTAAAAAGTGTGCTGTCTAATTAAAGAAAATCATAAAAGTTTATGTTGGAGTCAATAATTTTTCAGAACACATTTGAGCTCTGAAAGGTTAGGTTATTTGTATGGATTATTTGGTTGTTTTTTCAGTATTGCAATAGCCAGTATGTGGAACTAGTACTGACTATCACCTGAGTTACCATCCCTTGTTGATGAGCTAACCTTTATAAACTACATCAGCTTTCACTGGCTTTTTATTAAATTTCTGCTGTGGACCAGAAACTGGCTGGATGTGAACACTGTTACGAACAAAACTTAGATCATAATATGTTAGTGGACAGCAAATAATAAAACAAGTCTGAGCAGTCAAATCAAAACTCAGTTTCTAATTTGCAACTGTCTGTTCTGTTCGCAAACAGGGTTTATGTTTGAAGTCTAATAGTAGCAGATTCCTGAAAGCCATCACTTGCCTTTGTATGCTACCTCCCTTTAAGTCTTCTGTTACCCTGGATACTCAGCTTAGTTATTAAAATATTAAGATCACTTTGAACCCATCTCTTCAGTTTCATTTCACATTCTGTTCAGTAAAATGGCTTTCTTAGGCTTGGTTTTCACTACAGAGTTAGGTCGACATAAGGCAGCTGATGTCGCTCTAACTGCCAGTGTCTACACTACAACCTTGCTCCCACTGAAGTAAGTGCCATACTAGACTGACATAATAACTCCATCTCCACGAGAGGCATAGGGCTTATGTTGGTGTAGTTAGGGTGATGATGTGTCCCTGTAGACACTGCGCTACTTACATTGGCTAGTGGCTAAAATTATTGTCAATTTCCTGGCTCCCTGGTGGAGCTGTGATATTGACAAGAAAGGCTGGTAGATTCCCTACTGTAAACCCTGTGCCTGACTTACAGCTAGGGCTGTCACCCCAGGGTGAGTGGGAGGCTCCAGCTAGAGCCTGGCTGCCCTCAGTCTCTCGGCTACCTGCTCCCAGCAGGCTGCTGCCTAGGCTCCCCTCACCTTGCTAGGAACCCTGCTATACCACGGGCTCCCACCTCCCAGCAGGCTGCCACCTGGGCTCCCCACTCCGAGCCTGGCTGCTGGCATTGAGAGCCCCAGCTCCCCACGGAGCTCCCCTGAACAGAAACAGTGGCAATGTGAAAATGAAAAGAATGTCAGTTTCACTGCTGGTAGGCTCTGTGCTGTGAAATTGAGCCTGCATGGGGCTCACATCTGGGGCTGTCACCCTGGGCCAGATGTGGGGCTCCAGTTGTTAGCCCTGGGTGGCTGTCAGTGCCCCGCACCGAGTCGTCAATGCCCCACGTTAGTTGTTGCAAGCGCTCCTGGTGAGGACACACTGCACTGGCAGAAGGAGGATAGTGTGGACACCAACAGCTGATTTAATTACTGTAGTGTCTGTAGGTCAACCTAAATTGAGTCAACCAATTTTGTTGTGTAGAAAAGCCCTAATAGCTGTCATTTACCATTTTTCATTTTAAAACTGTTCTTTGGTTAGAAAAGAGGATTTTTTTTAAATTTACCACCTTTTAATTGGTAACACTTGCAAATAATTCATTGCTGTATGAAGCAAAGCGGTATGCAGTAATAGCTGGAACAGTTTAAAAAAAAGTTCTGATTGGGATGTTTGGGTGCTACTGCATGATCAATAATTGATATTAGTGTTTCTACCTTACAAGCAGGATGCTAATATTGTGCACTGGATGGAGTACAATAATCTTGATGAAAAAAGTAGGCACTTCCAGCCCTAACAGCCACTCTACATGCTTTTCTTGACTGATATAGATGAAAAAATTTGTAGTGACTCATAAGTATCATTTATAAACTGTATACAGATAACTGTATACAGTTAATTCATGCCAAGCATTATAGTAGAGTATTTGCTGCTTTTAATGTTGTTTACTTCTGCATGCTAGTGTTTCTGTATGGATTGATTCTATGTCTGATGCTGTTCAAAATTTTGATCTGTGATCTGGAAGTAAATATAAAATCACTGCTGATAAAAATTTGTGGATGCCAAAGATTGGCATAATGACAAATGATGAGGATAAGGCAGTTTCATACACAGTGATCTGGATTGCTTGGTAAACTGGATTCGTTCAAAAATGCAAGGTTATACATCTAGGAACAAAGAACATAGTCTTTGATTACAGAATTGGAGACTTTATCCTGCATAGCAGAGAGAAAAGGTGAATGAAGTAGTATCTTTTATTGGACCAACTTCTGTTAGTGAAATTGGAAAGAGAGAAGCTGTCACGCTTACACAGAGCTCTTCAGGTCAGTAAATCTGAAAAAGATTTAAGGCTCATTGTAATTCAACATGAATGCCCAATGTGGTGCTGTGGCAAAAAGGATCAGTGCAATATTTGGATGTGTAGATGGGGAGAATAGAGACTAGGAAGGGAGGTGATTTTATCTACATAAGGCATTGGCAAGACATTCTGAAATACTGCGTATGGTCCGATAACAATATTTAAAGACTGCTGAAAGACTGGAGAGGGTACAGAGAGAAGCCACAAAAATTATTTGAGGTTTAGAAAAAAAATGAGCTTGGCATGATCTAGACACGCAAGTTACACTGGCGTAGATACATCTATTGGGGGTGTGCATCTGACTTTCTTGTTATTGACATAGCAATGCTGGTAAAAGCCCTAATGTAGATTCAGTTATACCAGTATAACTGTACTTATACTCAATGCTATTTGGGATTGCAAATATACCTATGCTGACAAAATCCTCCTGTTGTATTACAGTGAGAACTTTAAAGAGTTAAATCAATTTTGCTTATCAAAAGATTGAGAGATGACTTGATAACTGTTTATAAAACGTTCTGGGGAGAAAGTACTGGGTACCGAAGGGCTCTTTACTCTAGTGGAGAAAGATGTAACAAGAACTAGCGGCTGCAAGTTAAAGACAGACTAAGTCAAATTAAACATCCAGCACAAATTTTTAATAGTGGAGGTGATTAACTACTGAGATCAGGTACCAGAAGATGTGGTGGGTTCTCCATCTCTTGATGTCTTCAGATCAAGGCTGGATGCCTTTCTGGTAGATATGGGATTTAGTCAAACCTAAGTTATTGGGCTCCGTACAGGAGTAATTGGGTGAAATCCTATGGTCTGTCTTACACAGGTCAGACTAGATGATCTAATGGTCCCTTCTGGCCATAAGGCCTGTTACTCTTTGGGAAGTTCTGTGCTACTGCACAATGCAGAATTTGGGCAAAAATTAATGTGTGCAGACTTTCCTTTTTCCCACCCAGAAATGGACTGCAGAGCTGCTGGTTGCCACCAGGGGCTGCTGGGCCCAGCAGAGCACAGATCGCAAATAGAAGGGGCTGCTGGGGGGAGGTGAGTGGAGCATGGAGGGTTCCATTTCCCAGCATGCCCTGAAGAAAGAAGGTGGCGTGCAGGAAACTCCTCACAAACCTGGGACCCAACATCAGACTGTTCCTCCCTCTGGATCCCTGCTCTAGGAGGAAGAGGATGCGAATGTCTGGGCTGGCAGTGAGCCATAACTGGGGCTCTTGAGGGGTAGTGAGTGCGTTTGTCTGGACTCGGGGGGGGGCTACCCTCATGGCTGGGCTTTGGGTCGGGGGGCAGAGAAACAGGAACTGGTTTGTCATAAGGATTTCTTCAACACTCTTCTTCCAGGGAAGTTTTTGTGTGTGTCTGTATTGTTACAGACGTAGAATCATAGACTTTAAGGTCAGAAGGGACCATTATGATCATCTAGTCTGACCTCCTGCACAATGCAGGCCACAGAATCTTACTTACTCACTCCTGGATCAAACCTGTGTCTGAGCCATTGAAGTCCTCAAATCATGGTTTAAAGACTTCAAGGTGCAGAGAATCTTCCAGCAGGTGACCTGTGCCCCACACTGCAGAGGAAGGCGAATCCTCCCCCACCCCCAGGGCTTCTGCCAGTCAGACTTGCTGACAGGTATTTTGAAATAAATTCCCAAAATAATTGAAACTGGTGTGATTAGATGCAAGATTGTAAATGATTGTTCTGTTTTTAATATTGGCTTAACAGTAAAACAGAATTTTATCTTTTTCGACTCATTGTCATCTTTTCTTGTGTTTGTCAATCTGTACGTTTTTAACATTGTTTCTAAATAATTGACTTGATATTAGTAGTTCTGCCTTATTTAAATTTATGCTGATTTTGTTTAATTTTTAACAAGTTGCTACATCTTATCTGCTCACACAATTGCAGAACATTTTCTAGTGCTTGCTCATTAGGCATTAGGTTTTAACATATCTGTGCAATTGTTATCAAAAGGTGCTTTTTCATTATAGCTACCAAGAGATAACTTGTTTTTCTTGGCCTGCTTCCCTCATTAATTACATATTAAATGAAATACAACCATTTCATCTCAACCTCTGTACTTCTAAATGAGTCAACATAAATTTGAGTATTTGACACTGTTTTGGTCTATGGTACATTTTAAAAAAGTGACAGACAAAAAAGACATTGTTAAATTGAAGCCCTACAATTGAAAGAATAAAGTTGTAGGCGGCATTAGAATTTTAGACTATTGTAGCTGATTACTTGCCAAATGTGTGAAAGTAGGAATTCTGTGCAAGTATATCTTACTGAATATAATTAATTTCTAGAAGTCACAGGGAAATCTGACAAGTTTGAGAGAACTTTTTTTCCACCAGAGCAGGGCAGTCCGGGATTTCTGATCTAATACATAACCAGAAATGGAAGTGTGACATTCCCCAGAGTACAATCTGGACAACTGAACAGCAATGTCCCTTCAACCCTCCAACTTTCACACTGCTTTGCTGTGAGAACAGCCACTCCTGACCTGTTCATTTACACACAGCATAGTCACACATAGCCTATTGCATGCAAAATCATTCCCAACTAAATGATATGAATACTTCTAGCCAGCCACTTTTAAATTATATTGCAGAGTGTCACCAGCAAATTCCCAGCTCCAGTCTTGTCCCCAGAAATGTGCATTTTGTACTGCCCAGTTCTTTCCTTCTGTGAAGTACAAACTCACAGAAAGTCCATCATTTCATTAATAGAAAATGATATGCACAAACTCTGTTATCTCAAATGAAGGCTCCAGATACTTCAAACATGCATTCATTTAGATAAAACAATAAAACAATTTTATTAACCACAGAAAGAATTTAAGTGATTACAAGTAATGAGGCATAAAAGTCAGAATTGGCTACAAAGAAATAAAAGGTAAAATGTAAACTATTACTTCACTGAACAAGCTAATTGAATTCAAAGCAAAGTTTTTTCTCATCTCATGCTTTTACTGGCTGAACTCCTTCAATCAGGACCACTCACTCAGTTCAGTTGATGCAGTGAGTAAAAATGAGGGAAGAGAGGTGATTTCTGTCCTCTGTTCCCCCTTTTATAGCCTCTCTCTCTTTTTGGAGTATCCACTCCAGCTAGAGTTCAGGTGGCAGCAAGTCTGTTTTGAACGGGAACCCCAGCTGTTTATTTGCCAATATGTAAATTTCTCACTTATGCCTTTCTTCCTGCCAAAAATGTTCCCTTAATCAGGTGATAGTCTATTTGATTATGCTGAAACCTGGCTGAGATGCTCACTAGCATTTTGTCTCTGAGAAACTGGTTTGGGCTATTGTAACATCAGATGGTAGAATCTTGTAACTTTACATACAATGTTGCCATGCATACTTCACAAGGACAATAATGATCAGTGAATTATGAGTTTTCAAATGATACCTCACAAAGGGATACTTTGTACAAATGTTTTCATAGTTTTGTAAAAATGGTGAGCATAAAAGTACAGTCCATCATAGGAAGACTATATTTTCTCTGCCTTCCTCTGTTCTTCAGTGTTCCTTGAACTTCGTTCTAGCTTCAAGAGAGTTGTTGAGGTCCACGCTAGTGAAGTTTGAGTACCTGTAATCTAGCCCTCTATGGAGTAGTTTAATAGAGATGCCAGTAAGTAAAGATGTACTGTACTACTATTTGTACTTTGTTCTCAGAATGTTTTTCTTAGTAATAGTCATGCAATCAACTTACTTTTAATTTTGTCACTCCTTGCTTAAATAACTTCCCTTGTTGGATGATTACACTGTTTCAGTGTAGCTCTTTCTAACCCGTATTTGAATTAGCCTGTAGGAGAGTGCACTTTCTGACATTTCAAATAAGAAGAAGAAATCTTGTTCCTTAGTATATTAAATTGATCACAAGGAAAAAACTGCATGTCAGTGTTCTTGCATTTGTTCTAGTTTTTCTTGAGCAAGAGAAACAAGTGTCCCTGTAGATTGACTTTTTCAAGCATTATCTATTTTTTTTTTAAAGCAGCAAGGCAATCTTAAGCCTTTCAGAGTATCGTTTGTTAACCATAGTAGTTAAAAATTGGCTACAATTTAACCTATATTCCGTACAGCCGTTACAAACTAGTTATGATTCAAAGACATGGTTCTCAAACTTACTTGATTGAGCCTCCCTTCTTTGAGTCAGTAGTTGTTTATGCACCCTGCTACTCAGCTCTAAAGGCAAAGTGTAGAGCAGTGTCTGCTGACTGGGTGCCCAGATATGAAGGCAGCAGCAGCACAGAAGTAAGGGTGGCAATGTGAAAAGTGATGATCAGTATCACTTTTCACAAAAGACTTAGTGCCCCATTGCTGCCTTTACTTTTGTGCTGCTGCTGCCATCCTGGGACTGACAGCTAGAGCCCCGCCAGCTCCAGCTGAGGGACTGCGGGGATAGGGGGAGGAGGAAAGAGTTAAGGAGCCTGAGCTGCCTCCTGGTGGAGGGGAAGGGGGAGTTTGAGCCAGGGTGGTGGGTATCCAGCTGCCCCTTTATCCCCCACCTCCTGGGTGTGCACAGCCCTTCTTCATGAGCCTGGGGCTGACAGCCATAGTGTTTTGTTTTGTTTTTAAAAAGAAAAGAGGCAGCACACGCTCCCACTCTTCCTTGGGAGGCCCGCCCCATAGTTTGAGAACTGTTGATTTAAAGTAATGTTTATCAAGCAAATTTTGCACAGCCAGATCAGACCTTGGCACAATTAGAAATTCTGTAAAATCTGACACAATGAGCCACCATGTCCTGTTAGCCCAAAAGTCTGGATGTTCACTTTGTTAGTGTTGACCCTGTCTGCCAGCTGTGGGACCCCTTTAGAACATGGCATGCATAAGTAAAATCCAAAATGTAGTTCATGTAAGCAAGATGCTATTTGTAAAAAGAAACAAGGATGATGGGGTAAGGTTGAGAGTAGGAAAAGGATAGAATGACAGTTTCCCACCTCAAGCTGTGAGAGAGGGTATAAGTGAAGTCTCCTTTAAGTAGGTAGGAGGGAGGCCTGCATCTTTGTATTTAAGGTTATATTTTCACCCTGAAATAATGAAATTGGAAACGGGAAGCTTTTTCTTTAAGGCTAATAAATAAGTCAGAAGTTAGACAAAAAATGTAATGTAGCTTTTTAATATACTCTTGGTTTTGGAGGGAAAGGAAGATCTGAGTCTGTTGAACTCTAAGGGTTGATTGTACTGGTTTCAGCAGGTACCTCAACACTGAACTAGGGGGATTACCTTTAATTTCTGTACACATCCACCATTTGGCATCTCTGCCGAGCCTTGCAGTAAGACTATCAATTGATAGTAGGCTTTATCATGTGGATGCTTCTCCAGTAGGAACTGGGCCAAAAACACCAATGCATTTCATATGTAGCCATTCTGTGGCAGCTGTTTATAGACTTTATTTGTGTGTTAATTTCAAACCAATGACTTAGAGGAAAAAGATGCTATATCACATTCTTAGTGCCTTGTTTAGCTTTTGGAGAATTGACTGTGCCGTGTTCTTGTTTTTGATATCCGCTTGCACTAAACAAAAAAAAGTTACGTTCTGTGTTTTCCAAATTTGAACACAATAGCGATACTTTAAACATCTTGGTTTTCATTTCATTTCACTTTTCTCTTTCTACCAGATCCTGTTAGGTTAGTGCAGACAGTAAAGTGTGCTTATGATTCTGTGATAAGTGCTCAGTGGAAGGTTATTTGTGGCATCAATTCACAAATGATTACTGACAATGAGAGATGAAGCAAAGAAACATGCTAATTCAAAAGATAAAGCTGTCCAGGTGCTTATGAGCAGACCAACTTTTTGAAAAAGGTCTCAAAGTAATTTTTAAAGTGGCAAACAAAGCCGTTTAAGTAGTTTGCAAAAACAAACAAACAAAAGAACCACAACTCAGATGCTGGTACTGGGAAAATTGTTATAAATTGATATGGTTCAATGGGCTGGTTCAATTTTGGATGAATATCACATGGCACTTCCTTTGGACTTTTCCTTTTTAATTAGACAGATGTGGTATGTTGCAGTTTTTCCCAACCTCACACACACACTGTTATCATGTATTGTAGCTTTCCTTTTAGATAAGTTTCCCCAGGTTATCAAGAGAGAGAGATCGTAAGTGAATCATGCATTGAGGGTAGCTTTGTTAGTCTGTATCCCCAAAGAGTCCAGTGGCACCTTAAAGACTAACAGATTTATTTGAGCATAAGCTTTCATGGATAAAAAGCCCACTACGTCTTCTCCATGCATCTGAAGAAGTAGCTTTTTTACCCACAAAAGCTTATTCCCAAATAAATCTGTTAGTCTTTAAGGTGCCACTGGACTCCTTGTTGCTTAAGTGCTTCATGTTACAATTGAGGGCAACTGGACTTGTATTCCTCCTCAGTGGTCCAGCAAGGACACCCTCTTTCAGGCTTCCAGCTTCCCAGCTGTTGCCTCTGTTGGGTGGAGACCCATGTCTCACTTCCTTCTGACAAGGGTACATCTAGGCTGAACAATTTCTTGCCTTCACTGGGCATTTCCCAGTAAAGACAGTCTCTCTAAACATACCTACCTGAGGTGAGGTTCTGTGGCCTTCAGTTTGTAGAAGGTCAGACTACATAATCATAATGGTCCCTTCTGGCCGTAATATTTGAGTCTTGCTATAAATGGAAGCTACCCCATAGTTCTTTCTAAGCAAGTTTACTTAAGGTAAAAAAACATTACAGAGAAACATTAAAAACAATAAAAGAACATGCATGCATGCTAATAAGCTTACTAGGCATCAGCCCACTCTACGGGTTTCTTTGTGGTTACAAGTTCATCAGAGCTTCAGCTCAGAACAGTTACACAGGCTTATGAGGCCTCAGTAGGCCAGGTACTTCCAATTCTCTGAAGATTGGAGCTGTCTGTGAACCAGAGGTCCTGTCCATTTGCTGGATCAGGCAGAAGGCCCTGAGTCAGTTTAAACCCCAGGCTTTTATCCAAAAGTCTTTTCTTTGTCTGTTGGTCTCTGGAGAATGAAGTTTGAACTAGTTAGTTTATGCATATCTCCCCAGAGGTGTGGATTCAAAGGCTGATAACTGAGGAAATTCATGAGCATCACCTCTATGCTAGAGGAGGTACATACAACTTCACAACTCATACGCAATTACATTTTTAATACAATGTACCCCAAAGGTACTAACCCTTATTCAGTGAAGTTTATTTTAATTCCAAAAGGTTCGTTCAGGGTATTTTAGGATAGTATCAGTCTGTCACACTTCATATGTTTTTTCCCCCTTCACAGCTATATCCATTATGTTTCTAGAACATGGGTCGGCGACCTTTGAGAAGTGGTGTGCCGAGTCTTCATTTATTCACTCTAATTTAAGGTTTCGTGTGCCAGTAATACATTTTAATATTTTTAGAAGGTCTCTTTCTATAAGTCTATAATATATAACTAAACTATTGTTGTATGTAAAGTAAATAAGGTTTTAAAAATGTTTAAGAAGCTTCATTTAAAATTTAATTAAAATGCAGAGGCCCCCAGACCAGTGGCCAGGACCTGGGCAGTGTGAGTACCACTGAAAATCAGCTCGCATGCTGCAGGTTTTCTACCCCTGTTCTAGAATATAGAGGGATACCCCGGCTTCTTTAGCAAGATGCAGCACTGGCTTTTTAGTAGGAATTTCAGTCTCAGGAGACACAAATGAGGTTCCCACTAGTGTCACTCTGTTTCTGCAACAGAAATAGCACTAATAACTCATTTGCTTAGTTCTATGTAATACATAAAGCACCTTGCAGCAGTGATCTCTCCCGGCACCTGCTGTGACTCAGGACTTGGATTTGCTTACTATTGCCAGTTGGCTTATTTTTATAAATTGCTTATCAAAAACTCACAATGAAACTTCTTTATTTACGCATAGAGTATACTCAAATATGAATAAGTGACATTTTTGGGAATGTATTGAATTCTATTCATTTTTTATCCTCAAATCTTCAAATTAAAATTCTTGCAAATATACCCCAAAATCATGTATATGTCCATGTACCGTATTACTGGTATGGAGCTCATAAAACTATGAGAGGCAAGTCAAATCACAGGCCTTCCTGCAAATGTAGAGGCTAGTCGATTTGAAATAGGTGAAGGCACTATCTTCTAGAGGGAAGTTTATAAAACTTGTAAACTTAGAAATTGGATTTATCTGATTGCCTATAGTTAAATGAGTTAGTGTAATTCTTTGCGAGAATTTTTGTTCTGAAAGCAGTGTAATTGTGGGCAGAAAAAAGAGTATATAACAGTATCACCTTATGATTCAATAGATCTGCTCCCTACATTGTGTTCTGTCTTAGATGTTTATTTCATAATAAAATATTTTTTTCTACTCTACATTTAGTAACATTTATTCCCCATAGCTCTCTTGGTTCTGGAGCTTGATTTCTACTCTTGCTCTCACATCTTCAACAAAACAGTTTGGACCAAATTCTACCTTCATTTACACCTGTCCAATCTTAATTGAAGATAAAGGGGTTATACAGGTGAAACTGGTGAACAATTTGGCTTTTATTGTATTTATTACCCATAATGATAAGCAAACCATAAAAAATTCAGCTTGACTTTTAGATCTCAGTTTGTGTTGGCAGGGCTAGTGATTTGGGGGAAAAAATATCTTTTAAACTGGTAAACTGAGCAGACTGTCTGGAAGTGATTGAGACAGATATGGAAAGCCTTGATTCCACTTTGTACAGAAGCAGTTTTCAGAGTGGAATCATACTTTATAGGAACGCTTTAAATGCCACATCCTGCCCCTCTCTTGCCTCTAAAAAAAATCTTGGAATACCTGTAAATCCCCATTTGAAAATAGCATCATTTTTATTAAATAATAGTTGATAGTCATGTTTTCGCTGAAGATGGTACTGCATTGCATTCACATTTGACAAAATATTGAGACATTATTTAATATTATTGTCTTAAAGTAATTTTTCATCAATAACAGGTATGCTATTATCTCTAAAATTATCAATTATCTGTTCATAGATACTCAATTTTTCAGCCTTTTATCAGTGCTGATTAAGATGTTTTGAGATATGGTGGAAAAGGAGTAATTTCACATGTAAATATTGGACATATTGCTTGCGTAAATTAAAAAAGTGAAAATACTGTTTTTGGAAGTGAGAGAGATCTGGTCACTTCCATTATACTGATGTTTTGCTACTTTCTCTTCAAGAGTAGACTGATTTAAATACTACTTACTGCAGGAATGCGTCTCTTCGTGAGCAGCTGTATTATTTCTTATACAGCAGCATGCAACAGTTATAGTAAGTTTTATAATCACATACTCGATTTACATATTTATGGGAATTTTCTTAGCTAAAATCTTAAATAGATCTGGTATCCTATGACATTCAGTTCTTCAGATTGTTAGCCTCATACCTGACATCACTGGCTCATGTAAAAAGGAAAACTTTTGCAAATTAATACTTCTCGTTTACAACTAAAGGCACTTGAATGGTTGAAATCTTAAAACTGAAAAGCTTTTAGTGACCTATGATGGAAAGATCAAACTAAAATGTTTGGAGTGCATAATGAGTGAATGTACAAATTTTCAGTATTCTAGCTTAGTGACCTATAGGAGGAACTTTTATTTAAATGATATGTAACAAGTGTTTGTATTGTATTAGATGAGAAGCTTTGCTGTAAATTAGATGCTAGTTTTTTATACTGATCCATGCTGACTGGTGGTTATTCTCATTGGCAGGTAGAGATAGAAAATAACTGAAGTTCAGGGTGACATCCTTTTTTTGTAATGACATTGTAACCTCTGCTTTGTCAGCTTCAAATATATTTTGTCTCCTGCAGAAGTAACCCATCAGCATTTTTCAGTGCTGGATTTTCTGTTCACTCGTAGCTGGTCTAGAGTTCTAGAAGTGCAATTTGTGAAATCATTTCAGGGGAAACTATTGTGTGAATGAAGATAAATGAGTTTAGGAACTAAAGCTCTGGTTTTGAAGCATTTATACTGGTAAAAGTTTTTTTACCTTTGCACTAGAAAATCTTTCGACTTCCTATTTAATTTAGACAAAGATATGAATATATTTAATGCATGTGCTAACTTTCCCTTGGAAAAGTCTGCTGACTTGGGGCAGAGGGCATACCTCATCTTTGAAAGAACCGTCTCTGTGAATGTGATCTTCAGTCTGACAGAGTCTGACCCTAAATGCTTTGTTTAATTCTTGGTACTGGTAATAAAATTCTGTTGCTAGCAGCCATCTATGCATTCATTTGAAAATAAGTTTCAGTACTCAGCAACAATAAGCCAGGACAAATCCTATTGTTAGTGATTTGATTTTTCTTGCCAGCATAAATTGGAATAACCTCTATATTTTTATCTGGCTAGCCTGTGACTTTGAACTGTGCTATTTGTACAGTACCGTGGTCCTGCGTATAATTTTTAATATCTATCTGAAACGCTAGATAATGATTTCAGTTTGATTTCTTGGATTCTTTATTCCATGTTCTAGAAAATTAGAAACTCAAATAGTGTACAATTTAAAGATGGTTTTGTGTTATAGTTTAACTGAATTACACTGCATACTATACTGACGCCTTTATAATGCTTTCTAGGTATTCTATATGCTATCACTGTTGACCCACTATTTCCACCTTTTGATATTCTTTTATGTTCTGTTTCTAGGTGAAGTGGGAGCTGCAGAAGGAAGACCTGTATAGCTTGCAATAATGCCATTCCCCTTTGGCAAATCCCACAAGTCTCCTGCAGACATAGTGAAGAATCTGAAGGAGAGTATGGCAGTTCTAGAAAAGCAAGATATCTCTGACAAAAAGGCAGAAAAGGTATATTTCTGGCACTTTCTATGGGATTTAATCTTTTACTAATGAAATATTAAACTTTTTAATTTTGGGAGGGAAAACAGAATTTACAGGATTTATAAATTAACATATGTGAACTTAATAGAAATATTTTGATTTCCCTTCACACACTAAAGATGAAGAAAAGTGTTATATTTTGTTAAACTGGTGCTTTGATTTTTGTTGACCTTGGGTCCTTCTGCCTTTGGCCACTGATATGTTTAGAATTAACTTCCAAGTTGGTTGCTTACAAAGAAGGAATTAATTCTCTACGGATCTAATTTTAATGGAAAAAAGATATACAGCTGTTGACTATCAATAGCAACCCTTGTACATAAGGAGAAAATTCCATATTAGTGACCTAACGCCCGCGGACATTGAGCAATGACCATTACCCTGAAGTCACTCGAGGAATACGCATATGGTACCAGAATACAAATAATAATAATTGCCTGGATATTAAAAAAAACTTCAGTTGACGTAGTGAATGTTTAGTCTAGAAGTACACCAATACCGCTACATGAGCATCTTTGTTAGGCAACCGTCTGTGTTAAGAAACTGTTCCAAAGTAGCCCCCTACATATGAAATACAATTCTACAATTTTATAATAAGATTACCTTCATTAAGCAACCAGTTGTTGTCAGTTCTTTGAGCTTATCACATAAGACAAGTTTCATTGCATCTTCTTTATTAAATGACTCCTGTGGAAGATCCTCTCTAAGACCCATGTCTCCTAGAAGAAATCAGCCAACAAGTAATGGTTATGTTGTGCATCAGTCTGCAATAGTATATGTTATTTGTTTCAAATAAAGTTTATGATTTAGAACTGTCAGGACTTATCAAGTTATGTAATAACTCTGACCCATGTAGCGACCCTGATCTTTATCATTACTCTTGTCCTCTTTCCCTGTTTCTCTTATTACTTATTACATCTTGTTTCAGATTATATTGTGAACATTTTGGTGCAGGAGCCATATGTTTGTACTACATCAAACACAGTGGGTTTCTAATCCTTATTTTTGGAGCCTTTAGGGTGCTACTTCAGTGCCAATAAATTAATAATAAACAATGGTAAAAAGTATCTGCAGGTCTCTTGGCGAGATGAATAGTGTGGGAGGCACATACAGTTCAATAGTGGATGGAATGAAGTGTTAATTAAAATTTTCATCTGAGGGTATGGCTACACTTACATTTGTGCAGCGCTGGGAGTTACAGCTGTCTTCGTACAGCTGTGTAGGGACAGCGCTGCAGTGTGGCCACAGTGACATCTACCAGCGCTGCAGTGTGGCCACATTTGCAGCATTTGCAGCGCTGTTGGGAGTGGTGCATTGTGGGCAGCTATCCCACAGAGCACCTCGTCCCACTTTGGCGCTGTGGGTTGTGGGAAGGGGACGGAAGGGTGCGGGTCATTCCGCTTCCTGTCCCAATGCCCCGTGGTGCATCGCTACACATCCCAGCAGTTTGGCGCCATTGTGAGTCTCCAGCACGATTTCTGTTAGAAATGGAGCTGCTGAGGACTTTGCTGATGAATGTCGCCAGCACATCACGTTTGGCAGTTTAGCTATTCCTTCAGCTCCAAAGTGACAGTGAGGAGTCCAACAATGATATTGATTCGCCTGACACGTGTGACACTAAATTGCTTGTGGCAGTAACAGACGTGCTCAGCACCGTGGAACGCCGCCTTTGGGCTCGGGAAACAAGCACTGAGTGGTGGGATCACATCGTCCTGCAAGTCTGGGAAGATGAGCAGTGGCTGCAGAACTTTCAGATGAGAAAAGCCACTTTCATGGGACTGTGTGCTGAGCTCGCCCCAACCCTGCTGCACAAGGACACGAGACTTGAGAGCTGCCCTGTCAGTGGAGAAGCGGTTGGCTATTGCAATCTGGAAGATGGCAATTCCAGACAGCTACCAATCGGTCGCGAACCAGTTAGGAGTGGGAAAGTCGACCGTTGGAATAGTGTTGATGCAAGTTTGCAGGGCCATTAATCGCATCCTGCTAAGAAGAACCGTGACTCTGGGGAACGTGCAGGACATTGTGGATGGCTTTGCACAAATGGATTTCCCTAACTGCGGAGGGGCGATAGATGGGACGCATATTCCTATTCTGGCACCACCCCACCTGGCATCCGAGTACATTAATTGGAAGGGGTATTTCTCTGTGGTTCTCCAAGCGCTTGTGGATCACCGTGGGCGTTTCACTGACATTTACACAGGCTGGCCCGGAAAGGTGCATGATGCACGCATCTTTCAGAACAGTGCCCTGTTCAGGAAGCTGCAGGCCGGGACTTTTTTCCCAGACCGGAAGATCACAGTAGGGGACATTGAAATGCCCATTGTGATCCTTGGCATTAACGGGAAAGCAGGGTCTCCATGGCTCATGAAACCGTATACAGGGAAGCTTGACAGGAGCAAGGACTGGTTCAACCGCAGGCTGAGCCGGTGCAGAATGACTGTGGAGTGTGCTTTCGGCCGTTTAAAGGGATGCTGGAGGTGTCTTTATGGGAAGCTAGACTTGGGGGAAAGCAGCATCCCTGCAGTTATATCCGCGTGCTGTACCCTCCATAATATTTGTGAAGGGAAGGGTGAAACGTTCCATGAGGAATGGACCTCCGAGGTTCAACGCCTAGAGGCTGAATTTGCACAGCCAGAGAGCAGGGCTACTAGAGAGGCCCAACACAGTGCTTCAAGGATTAGGGATGCCTTAAGGGAGCAATTTGAGGCTGAAAACCAACAGTAAAGTTTGGTGCCTTGCACCGAAGTGAAGTGCAGTGGTTACAATGATTTGCAGTGCCTGTTTTTCCATTGGGGTACAGTATGTTTCACTTTCTGCAATAATAAAAAATGTTTTAAAAGCCAAGAAATCATTTATTCAAAATACAGTACATAAAAGGGAAGGGGGGTAGAGTGATGAACTGTACATTCAGAGGTTTGAATGTGTCCTGCCTGGATTGCTTTGCAGTGCCTGCTGAACTTCAAGATTAATATGCTGCATGGTGATGGGGGTTGAGTGCATAGGGTAAGGGTCGTAGTTCTCAGGGCTGGTAGGTGAACGTACAGCTGTTGGGGGCAGCTGGTGGTGGTAAGAACCAGGATGCTGGAGAAGCGGGTTTTGAACAAACACTGGGGCACAAGGGAGAGAGCTTTGGGGGGTTAGCACGGTAGTGATCTACCTGCATGGCTACAAGTGACTGCATACAGTCCGTTTGGCGCGCCAGAAGGATTATCAGCTGCTTTGTGCTTTTCTTGGTAGCCAATTCCTTTCTCCTGCTTTGTGTTTCCCTCCACTGATACATTTTCTCTCTCCAGTCCTTATTACGTCTTGTTTCAGATTATATTGTGAACATTTTGGTGCAGGAGCCATATGTTTGTACAACATCAAACACAGTGGGTTTCTAATCCTTATTTTTGGAGCCTTTAGCGTGCTACTTCAGTGCCAATAAATTAATAATAAACAATGGTAAAAAGTATCTGCAGGTCTCTTGGCGAGATGAATAGTGTGGGAGGCACATACAGTTCAGTAGTGGATGGAATGAAGTGTTAATTAAAATTTTCATCTGAGGGTATGGCTACACTTACATTTGTGCAGCGCTGGGAGTTACAGCTGTCTTTGTACAGCTGTGTAGGGACAGCGCTGCAGTGTGGCCACAGTGACATCTACCAGCGCTGCAGTGTGGCCTCTTATTCTCTCTGGCATACTGATTCATAACTGCTTTCACCAAATCTTCTTTGCTTTTCCTTGGTTTCCGCCTCAAGTTCTGTAGTCTTTCAGCAGGCTGTGATAGGGCCGGAGGATTCAAGGACACTTTAAAAAAAACAGAAATAGAAACATTTAATACAGAGGCTGCATTGTTTATAATCACAGTGAAGGAGTTTGTAGACTATTTGTAGCATCATGTACACATAGCAAACATAGCACAGAGAGGCCACAGCAGTGAAGACATGGTGAGTAATGGGATGAGTGTTTCTGCCGCGACTCACCTGGGAAGAGGAGCTGCTTGAGTCAGGGCTTACTGGGGTTTCTGTGCATTGGGGAAAGCAGAGAGCAGCTGGCGGGGACCTGCACTGAACACTATCCCTACATTTTCCACAGGATTTTCTACTCCCAGATATATCGCTGCTGCGAGTTACCTGGGAAGAGCGGGAGGGTCTTCTACAGCAATGTGGATTCCGCCCTGGTCCCTGTGCAGCTTGCCTGTGTGCAGCAATGATCCCTCCACCCATCACGACATAGTGGCGCGGACGCATTAGCCTGACTGGGATAAGGAGCACGGTGGCTCTCCCTATAAACTTGCGCAAGCGCATTGCCCACGCTCTGGCTGAAACTTCTGAAGAGATTACCAAGGCCGATTACCGTGACGTGATAGACCACATCAATGGGCTATTCCGCATCTAGGCATGCATGCATGCATGCAGCCATAACCCCTCCCTCCTCTCCCAAAACATTTCCATCCTTAAAATAAAAGCTGCTTACCGTGAATCCGCTCCTCTGCTTCTTCTTCACCAACAAGTTCCAGCTGCTGCGACTGGCTAGCTTCCTCCTGGCTTGAGAAGAGCTCCTGGCTGCATGCCTCCTGGAACTTCAGGGTGTCTCCCTCCATCCCAGTAGCTTCACTCTCGGTTTCCTCTACACCCTCCCCCTCTTCTCCCTGCTCTGAACTCTCCATCGTGGTCCTCAGATTGGCAGTGGGGTCACACCCAAGTATGGCATACAGCTCCTTGTAAAAACGGCAGGTCGTGAGGGCAGCTCCTGAGTGGCGCTTTCCCCCATGGGCTTTGCAATAGGCACTCTGCAGCTCCTTTACTTTAACCCTGCACTGCAGTGCGTCCCGTTCATGGACCCTTTGCAGCATGGACTTTGATATCTGCCCATAGGTATCATAATTTCGACGACTGGAGCACAGCTGTGACTGCACAACTTCCTCACCCCAAGCACTGATGAGGTCCTGCAGCTCACAAGTGCTCCATGCTGGGGCTCGTTTGGGGCGTGGAGGCATGGTCAGTGATTGATTGATTTGCACTCCACACCTGGCTGAGCAAACAGGAAGGGGATTTTTAAAATTCCCGGGGCATTTAAAGAGCGGGTCACCTGAGCCCAGGGCAGTGGAGTGCGAAACGATGAGCAGAGTGGCTGAAAAGATATGCTGGGATACCTCCTGATACCCTGGAGGCCAATAAAAGCGCTTTTGGTGGCCACACTTGATGAGCAGCACTGCATCACCAGCGCTGGAATCGCTACACCCCAAGCAGACCAGGTGTACAGCCTGCGCTGCAGCCAGGAAGTTGCAGCGCTGGCTGTGCTTTGCAAGTGTGGACACAGAGTGAGTTGCAGCGCTGTAACCACATCACCAGTGCTGTAACTCTCCAGTGTAGCCAAGCCCATAGTGTAAGAGAAGGATTAGTGTGTTTTCCTAATTAATGTTCAGCCTGTATTATTTGAGAATTTTCTTTTTTCCAAAACAACTGCTGAAGGACAAGGCTATCTGGGAAAATGTGGACAAGCCATCAGGCACCTAAATAACTGCTTAAGGAAGTACTCTCAAGGAAGGCACAAGAACCATTTAGCCTTCCCTATATAATGCTGGTGCAAGAAGTTCATCTGCAAAGACCTTAACTTGAAAGAGGCAGTAAGTGAGTGGGTAATATTCTGCAAAGAGAACCAGCATTTAAAAACAGTAAAATTCACAAATCCCAAAGCCATAACTAAAGATGAAATTTAAAATGTTTTGCAAGCCAGCTTGCAAACAAAGGTGTAAATCAACATGCAGTTTTTACTGCTCTGTACATCAAAATACACATGTTGTTATCTTGGCTAACACAGGATATTGTGGTGCATTCTTGATACTAAGTGCGAAGTAAAGCTGGAAATTTTTGCAGAGGATGTAGTGGTTGGATATTCTTTGTTGATTAAGAGATCTCAGAATATATTTGCTCAGAGCATCCATACTTTCAAATTCCAGATCTTTTAATTAAAAAAAAAATGTTCTTTGTACAAATAATATGCCAGGCAATGGAAGTCCCTCAAGCACATAGTAGAGATAAATGCTGACTGATCTTTCATTAGAATGATTCATAGAGCGTCTTTAAACTCATATAATGGATGTACATTAATTTCACAATGGTAACCTAAAGAAAAGAATGTGATTACAATTTATCTCAGTCACTAGTACTATGGGTTTATTTAAACTTCCTCTAACCAGAGTATAAACATTTTCAGGTAGAAACAACAAATTGTTTGGAGGTAAAACTGTAAACTTGGGGTCTCTTCAATGGGACTGATGTGTAAAAATATTTGTTTAAAGTTGTATATATGCTACCTTAAATGCTCACAGAATCAAAGCCTTGATGCATACACACTATATCTCTGAATATAGAATGTGTAGTGCACTAAATTTGAAAAAAAAAAATGATTGAAAAATAAGCTATACGCGTTACCTGCGGATACAAATCAAAAGGGCATTCATCACTCAGATTATTTTAAATTTTGCATGTTTTTCAGGATATAAAATAATTACTTTCAAATCCACACTATACTAAATAGATAATTGCCTTTCCTCTGCAAAATTCCTTCTCTGTGATACCAGGACACACTTTTCTCCTGCAAAATATTGCTGTAGTTCTTGAGGTCACTCACTCACATCTAAATATTCAAAGTGAGGATATAAAAGGGCTCAAGGCCACAAGCACACTCCTTTACTTATTCTCTCATTACTATGCCTTTTCTCTCTCACTAGTTTTAGCTTAATTTTTTAATGATTTAGTCTGTTTTAAAAAAAAAATTTATTGGCAATTTGCTTAGTGTAACTGTGTAGTTTAACTGAGTATCATCATAGTTTGACTTACGGATCTGAAACGTGGTGATCACAATTGAAATTGCCTCAGAGACCTTCCAATCTAATCTGAAATGAAGTAAGACAAGGCTGGTAACAAATATTAGAAGGAAACTGCGGAGGGCACACTTTAAAGTTATATAGGTGACTCATATAAACATGTAGGTATTTTGTTGCACAACCCAAACATCACCGTTTGGTTGATTTCTTGTAGATGTCATATATATTCAAGCATTATGCCTCCTGTCCAATGGAAAAAAGTTGAGGAATGCACGTTTACTGTCTGAAATGTCTGGGACAAGAGCATTCACCAAGAAACTTCTCAGAATAGGCTAGATTTATCCTATGGGCCCACCTGGGACAAACATAGAGGCTAATGATCTTGAAAGCCTACTCTCTCACCTCTGAATTGGAGACTAATCATGCTTGGTTTGAAAACAAGACGTTTGAAAATCTAAGGAGTCAGGTCCCTGTGGATTTGTGTTAAATTATACTTCCCAAATAATTGTATCCCCAAATAGGAAACAGTTGTAGAGCTGTTTCCTCTGTCGTCCTGGAGAAGCGAGGGCAGTGTACTATGGCCAGGGACTTCAATGGTGCATCATAAGAGATGTAATCTGGCTAGGGAATCATGCTTATTGAGGAGAACTGGGGACATGAAGAACTACAGCAGCATTTCCAAATGGAAATATTTGGGTTTTCAGTGAAAAATTGATTTTTTTTGCAGAAAACAGCTACTTTTTGTTAAATAATAATAATAATAATAATTTGGTTGAAAACCCAGTTTTCCATAGAAGACCAGTTTTGATGGAAAACTTTTGACGCAGCCCTACGTATGGACAATATGCTTCTTTTATGTGTTGGCCTAAGTCAGCCTGTATTGAAAAAAGTGTTTGTGCACATCTACATCTTACTTAGTCATCTTCGTTTATAAGGCCTAGACTGTAGTTTTCATCCTCTGCAACATAATCTTCCAGTTACCCTTTTAAAAGATCAACATCCCTACCTCAAGATGAATGGAAGCTGGTTATCTCAACACGTATCATGGAAGATTGGCCTTTCAAGAGGGAAAAAAAGGCTTATTTTTTCCTCCTTAGTTATTTCTGAAAGGTAGTTCACCATATCATTGCTCATAATTCTATGCTACCAAAGGGGTAGCAAAATAACATCTCTCTTCCAGAATTCCCAGCTAGTACTATTTTTACCCTCTTTGTGTTTATCTCATCTTCTGCTCCACATTTTACTCTTCTTGCTCCTTTTAGGGACCTGCATAAATAACCTGCAAAATAGCCATAATGAACACAAGTTGAGCAGTGTGTCCATTGTATTAGTGTTGATTATTTGTGATGTAAAGGATATCCTTATCTCTCCAGTATTGTTTGTTTTTAAATACTTACTTTTTCTGCACTTGTCTACCTTTCTTAAAATTAAGTACATGGAATTTCATATTTTGCCTACACTTGACCATGTGTAATTTAAAATATGTGATCTAAAGATTACACAATGCAGTACAATAGAACTGGTTTATTGTGAAGATGAAGGATAGCCCTGCCTTTTTAATGGATTACAGTATGAAAATATCAGTGTTCGTTAAAATGAACCTATGCTTATAGGGAAATTCTGTGGAAGAAATTTTTTGCAGTACAAAAGAATTTTCCACTGTTAATGCACTCATTCTCTTCAACTCTCATGGCTGAGACTCCAAACACACACATTTGAACATTTCTGCTATAGCACTGCATTAGCATAGCTTTTTGTATTTAATATGTAGCTTATAATATTTTCCATGGAGCAGTAGCAGAAAATCATATTACTATTACTATGACATCATATAATCCTGTTACTATTCTGATACACCATTTAATAAATTGTTGCTCTTGGAATGTAGAATTGTAAAGAGAAAATTTGAATAGAAGTTTTTTCAACTTTAAAAGATAACCCTGACATTCCATTAGGAGGGCGATTTATCTTTATTACACGTTTTGGCTTTCTTTCACTCTCAGAAGATGGAAAGAGACAGATTATAAGATGCTGGACAGTGTATGCACACATTCACACAAAGCATGTGCTACGTGATCAGCATGGAAGAAATTTTGAGAGATACAAACACATGAGATGTTAGAGATTATGGCACATCTTTTTCAATTATACAAGAATAGTCTCCCTAGTACCTGAACAAAATCTGTTTCATTACAGCTCAGAGTTAAATGATTTTTTTTTAAGGGTAACGCAATTTATTTCTCCACAATTTATTTCTGAATGTTTTATAGATTTGCAGTACATACTAGAAGACTGAAAATTAGCTAATTAGACACTAAATCTTTTGAAAAGGAAGCTGACACTACCTCTCGACCCTTTTTTTTAGTTTTCATCTACTCTGATTACATATGCTTGTGCCACTCTACTGAAATGCAATCCACTCACTTCTTTCAGTCAGAGGCAGCAGCCTGCTGATGTTGATAGTTATTGGAGGGGGAGAGAAGGGCAGGGAGGAAGAGTCTCTTCAGAAGATAGAAAATTGTTGACTCATGACTATAAACTTTAGACTAATCCTTGTACATCACAATGTGCTATTAATAGTTCCCCCTTGTCCATGTATGTTCAGAACAGTTACTGTTTGGATGAGGAGAAAACTTTTTCCGTATGTTTGGTTCCATGTTCAACAGTTCCTTTAATATAAATCAGACTTAACTCTGAACTAGAACATTAATTTGTATTTTATTTATATCTCTTCCCCCTCTTTGGTTTGCCTCAGCATTTATTTTTATACTGCCAATTTATTTGGTTTCTGGTGCATGTGATTGCTGTTGTGAAGGTAAATATTTATTCATGTAATAAACTTGTTAGACTTGCTCTTCCCTACTTCTGATTTTGTATCAGTCTACTCTGTGGGTCCAGTCTTGGCCCTCCCGCTTGCCTTGACTCGTCATTTGGGAACTGTTTGTCTAGATTGTTGACTAAGAGGTGATATATTTTATTGGACCAACTTCTATTGGTGAGAGAGACAAGCTTTCGATCTTACATGGAGCTCTTCTGATTGAGTTTGAAAGCTTGTTTCCCCCACCAACCGAAGTTTGTCCAGTAAAAGATAGTACCCCACCCACCTTGTGTCTCCAATATCCTAGGACCAACATTGTTACTACACTGCATATATAGTCCATATCACCGAAGAGGGAGGGGGAATGTAACTTCCTATTGAAGATCTTAAAATAAAAACCTTCCCTTCTTCAGCTAATGACTCCTTAAAATGGCCTGTACTGTATATATGTACAATGTAGGGTGCTGTTGTATTGGATCCTAATTTTCAAAGTGAAATATGATGTCATATTGACAACAAGTCACAAGTAAAGCTTTTATTGTAGTTTCATTCTGTGAGCTAACTTTTTACTTTACACTGAATCACTGTGTAATGCAGATGTATAAAGTCTGTTCACAGCTGAAAGAAAATTAAAGATTAACTACTTAATTGGTTCTCTGCCTTGTATGTTTCATGGAGCTGTTGGTAAGAGGGAGAAGTTCGTTATGCAAATTGTTTAAAGTAAAAAGTTAGAGAGTATACACCTACACTAAGGGAATCAGGTACTTTAATGTTGCCTTTACAAATGAGTCTCTATTGAAAAATTGGTATATTTTTTACTTTAAAATATAGATTAATAATGCTGATCCAGATTGGTGGGATATTGGGATATTGTGCAGAAATGCATACATTTTAGTAGTATTTTCAAAACACACATTTATAATACTATAATATTAAGAACCTAAAATAAAATATTAAGTAACCTCAGTATTTTCTACCCGTTGGATGCTGCTGTGTAGAATGCCTTCTTTTGAGATAACAAATATACTTCTACCCCAATATAACGTGACCTAATATAACACAAATTTTGATATAATGCGGTAAGGCAGCACTCCAGGGGGCCAGGACTGCGCACTCCGGTGGATCGAAGCAAGTTCGATATAACGCAGTTTCACCTATAACATGGTTACATTTTTTGGCTCCCGAGAACAGTGTTATATTGGGGTAGAGGTGTAGTAAATGCAGATTCAGAGCTATAGCTCGTTAGCATTTGTAATGATTTTATAGCATAGAAGTGCAAAGACAATGTATTTTGTCCTTAGCTTAGATATTTAACATGTGACTTTTCACCCTGAATCTTTTCCAGCCATTTCTATTAGTTAAGATGGTGCTTTTAAGCTCTCTTTCTTTATGAAAGATTTTGCAGCTCAAGAACTTTAGCTATATGAACCCTCTAAACAAAATATTTGGGATTTGCATTGCTTAACTGTGGGGAAAACTTTAAGGGCTGTGTGTGTCTATGTAAAATAGGCTCATGTGTCTCCAGTGCTATTTTGGGAGTAAACCATAGGGATGTTTGTGAATATTGAAAGAGATGCAACCTGTTCTGGTATAATAAGTGATTTCATAACCTGTATTTTAATTGATGCACTAGTTTACTGAAGTGAACATGTTATTTGTTTCTTAAATTTCTTTTCCTTTATTTATATTTTAGTTTTGGACATTTATTCCCAAACATGGTCAGTTTTTCACAAATTTTTTTTTGTCAAACAATGCTCTATGCTCACTCTTTGCCAGCATTTAGTTAGAAGAGTGTACCTGGCTTATGCTGATAAAAATGACAGATTTTCTGATGGCTGAATATTAATCTTACTTTCCACCTGACTTTCTTCAATTTTCAGATCAGTTTCTCTGTATCTTTGAACTTACACTGGGGACTTTTTACCCAAAGCAGGGAGCCGTGAATGTTGAGCATTTGAACATAGTCCTTTCTGTTACATAGGAAAATCTTGCTAGTACTTTTGTAGGCAGCAATTCCTTTTCTTTTTACTAATAACTTTGTTAATTTTATTTTCACTTAGCACTCTAGTGTAGTTATTTATTTACACTATAAACGTGTCAGTGTCTATTAAGAGAAATTCCACAGTACTGTATTAGAACTCTTCCTTGATCCCTGTAGTTGAATCAGCCTTACTTTAGTATTAGCTTTAAATATAATGAAACTGATCTTTAATGACCACACAAACTAGCAGCAAAAATAAGTCAGAGAGTAGCATGAATATAGTTAAGATTAAGATGATCTTACTGCTTTCTAGTAAAGGTAAAGCAAAATTGTACTTGGTATGTGTGGGAATATAGTCGCTTTAGACTGAAAGTTGCCCAAGTTATTTTAATTTTTTTTCAGATAGTGTTTTGCCTAGGGTTCACTCTGACCATAATCCATCTAAAATGGCACTGATCATCATGGTCATTTCCTCTAGCATATGACATGTAGGAGAACAGAGCTGGATTCTAGAATGAGCTTGATTTCTGGCCCTGTTGCTTATGAGAGTTAGATCAAGAGGAACTTATGAAGAAGTAAGTGTCTCTTAGTAGTCAATGTTGAGACTTGCTTTCCGTTATAAGATCAATCTTGCTTCTTCCTCTAAAATCCTCAGAAAACATATTTCAGATTTTGTATCTGTAGTACGTGGCCAGAGACTAATTTTTTGTCCACAGTTGTGATTCAGACAAATAATTGTTGAGATATGAAATGAGATATGGACCATGCCAGTTTATTTATTTATTTTACTAATCATATTTTGAAAATTCTAAGGCTTGGGTGGTGGTTTTTTTTTTGGTTTGTTTTTTTTTTTTTTGTGGGGGGGCAATGTCTTATCTCAAAAACAGCTTCTCCTAAGGACTTTGAATGAGGCTTATTCAAAAGGTCTCTGCAAGCTCTGAGAGCATGGAAAACTCTCTTAAGTCATGGAAAGGCCTGTTTGGGAAGTTATATTAACATCAGAATGGCTTGTCAAGAATTCCATTGGCTTTTTGAAAGGTATTAAATGTTTGGTGGAAACACAAGCTTTTTTCTTTTACTGTGTAATAGCTTAAACCTCTAGTCCTCTTCCTTGCAAGAGAGCCTTTAAGTATACCTGAAGTATACCAAAGGAGGAGGAAAGAAGTGAGAGCCCCAGTCATTCTTATCACTAGCAGTCTTGCCCAAAATGGCGCCTGCTAGCCCCGGTCACCCAGAGCTGTTGGTATCTCTTTTTCCTTTTCACCCTTATCCCTAAATCATCCTTGAGGACAAGCACTGTTTGAATCTTCATTGTTGGTTACTCCTTTCTGATACGTGGACTTGGCTTCAGTGGCTGTGCCAGCGGTGGTCTCAGGAGAGACTGTCAATACTCTCCTCTTGATAGATAGCGCAGCTTCTCTCCCTCCTTCTTGCCACCGTACATTCACCCCTCAAAAAAAAAAAAATGAAATCCCCACTGAACTGGATTTTTCCTGAAGACATTTCTGAATGTTTAAAGGACTATAAGAAATGTACTTAGCCCATTCCACAATTTAGAGTTGAGTGGGAGATGCAACAGCTCTCGCGTATCTTCATGTCATTGGGCCTGATGTACTCAGCCTTATTTTGTAACAGCAGTCTTGTCTCAGGAGGGGGCTTGAAATTTTTTTCCACTTTCTTCCCCCTAAAATTACATCCCCTTCAATGTAAAAGAATAAAATGGTCGTGTATTGTTTGTGTGCTATATTTATTTGGAATATTCATTTGTGACCTGTAGAGTTAATGTCCAGTCTGTATTTCTTGTTGCCATACTAAGGTCACATTGCAAATACTGATAAATTTTTATCAATAGGGAGACAGCTGGGTTTTGGAACAAGAATCAAAGGGAATCTGAGGCAGTATAAAAGAGCTAACCGAAGAGCTAAAACCAATATGGAGATATTACAGTTCACAGTAGTCCCTGCATTTTGCTGATTTCAAAACTAGACTGTCTTATTCTTTAGTTGTACATTTGGCTTTGCTGCCTTTTAGGCTTCTCTACAGCTTTATAGGCCACAAAAAGGAACCACCTTAACAAACTGCTTATTAGATAAATAGTGTTCTGGAAGCAATCATTCTCCCTTTTTATTAATGTATTACTTTATTATTTCATGTACTACCAATCATACAAGTGTAATTAAACGTGAAGTGTACATGAACTTCATTGACTCAGATCAGGTAATCATTATGCCTTGGTGTGCTTATGAAGCATTGTGCTTGTTGAAGACCCTATGGGCAAACCATGTGTACAAATTAGATTGTAACTGTTTTTGTACAATGTTCGTTTTTCAGTAATTTGTCAGCAAGCTAATGCTAGTTCAACATGCTTAAAACAGTAATTTTTCCACAAAATATCCCTCCTACTGGTAAGTAGGGCAGTGAGCTTTTATAAAGTCATGTTTTTGTGTTTGTATTTAGCCATGTGGCTTGAGGGATAGCTCAGTGGCTTGAGCATTGGCTTGCTAAACCCAGGGTTGTGAGTTCAGTCCTTGAGGGGCCCACTTAGGGATCTGGGGCAAAATCAGTACTTGGTCCTGCTAGTGAAGGTAGGGGGCTGGACTCGATGACCTTTCAGGGAAGGCAGGGGGCTGGACTCAATGCCCTTTTGGGGTCCCTTCCAGTTCTATGAGATAAGTACACCTCTACCTCAATATAATGCTGTCCTCAGGAGCCAAAAAATCTTACCGTGTTATAGGTGAAACCGCATTATATCGAATTTGCTTTGATCCACCAGAGTGCGCAGCGCCCCCCCCCCCCCCCCCGGAGCGCAGCTTTATTGCATCATATCCAAATTCATGGTATATTGGGTAGCGTTATATTGAGGCAGAGGTATATTCTATTCTATTCTTGAGGAAAAAACAAGCAAGGTGCACTGATAAATTGGAGTAATTTCCCATGACAGTCCTTCTGAGGGGCAGACTATTCTTCAGACTTGTTTCATAACAGGCAGTTTTGCCTCAGGATTTAGATTTTTCTAATTAAAATGTAGCCTAAGTCATCAGGTTTAATATCTTTAAAAATAATTTAATTCTGAAACCCTTTGTTCTGTTTGTTTCAGAGGGAAAAAACCCACAAAACCTTCTCCACCTCGTTTTTTAAATGTCAAACTGCTTGGTCTTAGAATGTCATGTAAAGCCTTGTAGGCTACTCCTTTAGCGGCTCCAATAAAAACAACTTGTGTAAAGAGACTCTCGTTACTCTGGAGAGCAAGCATACCCTGAAAAGGTAATGATGCATGAAAACAGATCCTCTCTGCAACTACCATCTTCTCGTGCCTGGGAAGCAGGAGTGTCCATTGTGTCTCTGAGTGAAGTGAAAAACATTATTAATCTCAATATTTTTGTGGCATCTGTACCTTGAGTCAAAGTCTGTCTCACCTAAGCATGCGCCAGCCTCAGGGATCCCAGAACATTCCAGCTAATTATTTTCTATTCACTGTCAGCGAAGGAGCTACCTACAGGAGATATCTAATGATTCTAATTGACACAGTTTTATTGGTTGTAGCTTCTGTGTCGCTGGCTGACCAGGTCATGCTAAAGTATATTCAGGTCAATTCACTTGTGTAGCTCAAAGTAATGGTTAGATGTTGAGAGTGTATTGGGCAGGGGTTTTCAAACTGGGAGTCGGGAGGGGGACTGAACTCGGAGGCTTGCTTTGTGAAATGGATTGCCAGTACAAAAAGTTTGGGTGTTTTAACTTAATGAAAACTAAAAGAACATTCTTTGCATTGTTTTCACTTACCTGTTCTTATCATAATGTAATAGCAAACATTTACATTGTAAATACCCCTGTAACTAAATAACTCATCAGATATGAAAGAAGCCTTGGGAATCAGGAGCGTCGCCAGGATTTTTGGCACCCTAGGCGGGGGTCCTTCCACACTTCCGGTCTTCGGGGCACTTCGGCACTGGGTCCTGGAGCGAATGAAGGACCCGCCGCAGAATTGCCGCCGCTGACCCAGAGCGTGGAAGGACCCCCCGCCGCCAAATTGCCGCCCCCACAAATCCTGGCGCCCTAGGCAACCGCTTAGGTTGCCTAAATGGAAGCGCCGGCCCTGTTGGGAATGCTAATGAAGGACTTTATCAGAAAAGGTGCAAATTCCAAAGAAAATGGGCTTTGTGGTGGGGACCTGAGGTCAAAGACTCAAAGTGCATTCCACACTCATCAAAGGAAAAGCCCATATGGGTAGAGACACTGTCAGTTTGCTTTCTGTGTGAAGATACTGTAAATATCCTTTATATCTGGACTGTTTGGATTCTAACAGGGCAGAATATGTGAACGGGAAGATGAAGATTCCCAGAATTATTCTGGGTGACCCAGAAAGACTTTTGGAAAATGGCAGTTTTACATCTCTGCCATCATATGGAGTTACAAACTGTGATTTATCTGTTGTTATATTTTACCTGCTTTAACCTCTCATTAAGTCTCCTTTCTTTGCTAATAAATCTTAAGTTAGTTTATTATACATTTGGTTGCCAGCATTGTCTTTAGTGTAAGATCTGGGATAAGGGACTAGTCCCTTGGGACTGGGAGAAACCTGATGTGGTGTGATTTTTTTGTTTTAATAACCTTTTATCACAAAGTTCAGTTTGTCTGGGTGGCAAAAAGGACTGGAGGACTGTCTGTGACTCCGTGATAAGACTGGTATAGTGATCCAGGGGTTCACATTGGTTACTGGCTTGGTGAAATTTAATTACGGAACATACCATCGGTTTGTGGTGTCTACTCTTTTTTTTTTTTCCTGACAGTCAGCCCTGAGATAGGCACTCATAATAATGAGCCACTCCAGACAGTGTGACAGCTTCTGTTCAGGGATCCTTTAATATCCTTTATCCAGACTTTAGTCAGTCCCAGTGTTCAGTTTCTGTTTTGATAATTTGTCACAAACACCAGTAGTGCATACTGTTATGACCCTGAGCAAGCAAACTTGAGTTGCTGTGTCTAGGGCCTGTGATAGACTAGGCTAAATGTTTGTGTCTGCAGCAGGCAGATGGATTTACATAGGAGCCCCACCATAAATGGCACAAAATACTCAAAATGCTTCAGCTGCATCTACATTTTCTCAGCTATCTGTGTCCTCCAAGCCACAGTTTTGATGGCTTGGTAAAGAGTCTCAATCATCCAATCAATAAAGTTTGACAGCTGCAACACCTTATCACCCCCCCCCACCCCCCTTTGTCCTTTTGGATGTCACCTTTCTTATTTTTAGGCTGCATGGAAGAACATCACACTGGACAAATAGGTTTGGGAAGCCATAACATCTGGTTATGCTATCCATTTCAAATCTGTCCCTTCTACCCATTCTCCCTCCCCATCCCTTTTCAGGGATCCCTTTCATGATCAATTGCTGGCACAAGTGGTGACCTCACTTCTCCTTTTAGGAGAAATGGAACCAGTTCCTGTACAGCACAAGGGAAGAGGATTCTATACACTCAAAAAGAATAGAAGGTGCAGACCAATTTTAGACCTCCAGTGTCTAAATAGATATTTATAGAGTACAATCATATCTCCCCATAGCCTTCTTTTAGTTAGGCTGAACAAGCCAAACTCTGAGTTGCCTGCCATAAGGTAGGTTTTTTTCCTAGTAGCCCTTCTCTGCACCTGTTCCAGTTTGAATTCATCTTTCTTAAACATGGGAGACCAGAACTTCCCACTGTATTCTAGATGAGGTCTCACCAGTGCTTTGTATAGTGATACTAACACTTTTCTGTCTCTTCTGGAAATACCTCACCTGATGCATCCTGGGACTGCATTAGTCTTATTCACGGCCACATCACATGACAGCTCAGTCATCCTATGATCAACACCAATGTATCCAGGTCTTTCTCATCCACTGTCACTGATGAGTCCTCAGCTTATAGCAGAAATTCTTGTTGTTAGTGAAAATAGGAAGGTCATGCAGGATAGGGACTATCAAATTTCATTCCATTTCTATTACTCCAATTTAAAAGGTCATGCAGATCATCTTGTATGATAGTCTGATCCTCCGCCGTATTGGTAATACCTCCCAACTTTGTGTCATCCGCAGATTTTATTAGCACACTCCCAAATTTTGTGCCAAGTTCAGTAATAAAAATTTTAAATAAGATTGGTCCCAAGACTGATGCCTCAGGAACTCCACTGGTAACCGCCCTCTAGCCTATAGTTCACCTCTCAGTATGACTCATTGTAGTCTCCCCTCTAACCAGTTTATCCGCCTTTCAGTTCTCATATTAATCCCCATCTTCTCCAATTTAACTAATTTCCCATGTGGAACTGTATCAAATGCCTTACTGAAATCCAGGCAGATTAGATCTACTGCATTTCCTTTGTCTGAAAAAATCAGTTTACTAGAGATTTGTACTGCTTTAAATATGTCTGTTTCTCTATTGATATTCTGGTGATACAAAAGCTGTGTGTGAGACTGTCCCTAATTTTCCCTCACTCCCTAAAACAAACAGCTCCAGTCTGCAAGCAAATGCAGTTGTGTGTCTCTCTGACTGGTGAGCAGCAGGGTCTAGAATTTGTTGGTCTGACTGTTTGACTTAAGATCATCATTAAGTATACCATAACCTAGGGGAAGTCTCTCCTTAGAACACTAAGAACCACAATTGTCTGTAGTACATTGATGAAGAGGTAAGTCATCGTGTGCAGTAACTCGAGTTCAAGATGTGTCCCCCTGTGCATGCTTTACTTCACGTGCGCCAGCACCCTGCACCTTTGATCAGAGATTTTTGGTGGCGATGTCTGTTCGGCCTGCACATGTCTCCACACATCTTTGTGCACCGCACTGTATAGGGGTGCACAGGTGAACTGGCCTCAGCTTCTCCATTGCAAAGTCCCACAAGGGAGACACTGAAGCAAAGGAGGAAGAGGGCAGGTAGTGGAGCATCCACGGAGACATGAATATCAAAGAAGTCAGGTTACTGCAGAGGTAAATAACTGCTCCTTTGAGTAGTGTCGCTGTGGGTGCTTCACATCAGGTGACTCACGAGAAGTAGCCACCTAAGGAAGCAGAAGGTTCGGAGCAGTGTTCAATATGGAAGAGACAACTGCTTTGCCTGCAGCAGGATCTGATCTTGCCACATCTACCAACGCATAACTAGCAAAAGCATGGACAGAGGACCGATTTGGCACTCTACAGATGTCTGCAATTGATATACCTTTAAGTAAGGTTATAGATGCAGACAGTGCTATTGTAGAATGCTCTTACTCTCAAACCCCAAGTTCTGTTGTAACAGATCTAAATACAGCTGGAGACACCCTATAACCTTTGTTTCAAAATTACTGAACCATTGTCTGCAATGGATACAAATAGTCTAGGAGAGCTTCTAAATGGGTTGTTCCTATCTAGGCAAAAGGCTAATGCCCTCTTGACATCTAGGGAATGGAATATGGCCTCTTGACTAGTCCAATGTTGGTTTTTTGCGGGGGTGGGCAAAGAAGAGAGAAGTGGTTTGATTAACATGAAATTCTGGGGACACCTAATCTAAAAATCTTGGATAGGCCCACAGTGACGCTTACTCTGTGGTGAATGCTACAAATGCGGGGGTCTGACATTAAAGCCCCCAATTCTCCATTGATAAATCTATTAAAGACCACGTAGCTAGTGCCTCAAAAGGAAGTTTCAATAGGCAATTAAGAACTAGGTTCAGGTCCCAACTAGGAGTAGGGTCTCTGATCTATGAGAAGCGATTTGACGAACCTCTTAGGAATCTTGCCATAGTTGTACGAGAGAAGAGTGGAAAAACCTCGTATGAGCATGTGAAGGAAGAGCTGTTATTGCCACTAAGTGAACCCTAATGAAATTCGTAGAAAGACCCAATGTTTTCAATTCCAACAGGTAATCCAATACCGTAGGAAGAGGAGAGTGAGTCAGCGAAAACTGCTGATTGCTACACCAAAGATGATGATGATGATGATTGCATTTCTGGAGATATTTCATGTAGATTCTTTTCTACTGTTTCATAAAACGTGTTGTACCTCTGACAAACAAGGTATTTCTAGTCCTGACAACTGTTGAGGAACCATTCTTGGAGCCTTAGAATATGTAGGTTGGGGTGACATATTCGACTGGCATCTTGAATCAGTAAAAGAGGACTGATCAGAAGACGCCACAGAGGGTGAGAAGAGAATCCTGATTAGATAAGGAGACCAAACTCGTCCTGGCCATGTTGGTGCAATCAGTGGTACTCTGGCCAATTCTTGTTTGATCTTGTTGAGAACCTTTAACAGTAATGATGTCAGTGGATACGCATACAAAAGACCCTTCATCCATGAGATGAGAAAAGCAACTCCTGGGGATTGGGGTCAAGATCCCCTCTTGAACAATACCTGATGCGTTTCGGTCAGGTCCTTCCATCACTTGAGTGACTGTAGAACCCACTGGAGAACAGACAGTAACCGGTCTACCCTATTGTGCTTAATTTGTAAACTGTTCAAAGCCATCCTTGTAGACATCGGAGATGCAATCTGGCATGCTGCACTACAAAGACACAAGCTGACGTATCCCAGCAGTTGAAGACATCTCTGTTACTTGAGGACTGCCGTGGATATTAGTGATGAGATTTGCTAGTGCAAGAAATCTGCTGGAAGGAAAGCACTCTGCTTCTTCAGACTCGTATCAACAGAAATGGAAATGTTCTTTTCCTGTTAACTGGAATGGAAGCCTACCAGCATAAAGGAGACTCGATAGGCACACAGTTTATAGAAATGTATTTACCTGAACAATTTATTAGTGATGGGAATGTTTCCAGGTAATGTTTTCTGGGTTGATCACATGTACAAATCCATTTTACAGATTGGGAACAATTTTTTGCTCTTCCTTATCTTCTCTGTATTATTACTGAAATGGTTTCTGTAGGTTCAAGGTTGAGGGGATGAGGAAAGGGAAGATGTTTTCATTGTAGATAACATAATTAATGTATTGTCAACTGTCTCTTGCATCTTGCCTCCAGGTCAGATTCAGTATATATCTATTCTTTATTTTGTTTCTTCAGGCCACTGAAGAGGTTTCGAAAAATCTGGTTGCCATGAAGGAAATATTATATGGCACAAATGAAAAAGAGCCACAAACAGAAGCTGTGGCACAGCTTGCTCAAGAACTGTACAACAGTGGTCTTCTTAGCACCCTAATAGCTGACTTACAACTGATTGATTTTGAGGTAAGCAAATAGTTACAAAACTTCATGAGCCACACACATGGTAAATTGCTTTCTGACCATCAGAATTCCTATTTAATTGAAGTAAGAGGTTCACTTCCTAGCTACGCAATTTTTATTTTTTCAATGCTGCTAATGATAGCAGTTGTATTTTAAGATTTAATTGGGAAACATTAATACGAACTACTTGGTAATTTAACCATATGCGAGAGACTAAATTTCTGAGGAGTTTGGAAGGATAGATCACATAAAAAATGAAAAGTAGATGAATTGCTCAAATCTTTATCCTAGAACTCTAAGATGTGTTGCTTAATCTTTAATGTATTTAATTGCTGTGTTCAGAGAGAGATTAAAATCTTGGATTGTATTAATGCCAGAATGCCCATAGTCTTATTTAAATCCCTTTTGAGTTATTACAGTATAATACTGAGTCATATGACTATTCTCATTTATCAATTAATTAAAAAGTTTTCATTAATACTGCCACTAATTAGCCATTTTTAAAATCTTCTGTTTCCTATAGGGAGAGGAGTATTAAAGTATATTTTTTTACATTTTCCCTAATCATTTTTCTGTTTAGACAGGAAAGTCAGATTTTATTGATCACTCCAAAATATGAACATTAATTTTATCTTTCTGTAAGTTTTCATTTGTTGCTCAACAGTATTTATTTGAGCACTTCATGCACAATAATTAATGTCTTCACAACACCACTCTGAAGTGTAGAAGTATTGTCATCATCCTCATTTTATGGCTAGGGAACTGAGGCACGGTCTGATTTAGGGCTTGTCTACATGGTAGTGGAGTGCGGACTATGAGATGTGAATTGTAGAGTACACTAATGTGTTGTGCTCTGACTGCTCCATGTAGACCCTTCGGGTGACACACCCACGCCCCTCTGCTGTGTAGACAAGCCAATAATAACTTACCTACAAGTTGCATAAGAAGTCTATGGCAGAGCTAGAAATAGAGCTCAGAATTCTAGTGTCTTGACTAGGCTATCCTGCTATTTATGATTGCTATAAAATGTCCTGTTCATAAAAAAGTTGACCATCAAGCAAACACAACAGTCTAAAGGGATGTTGTAGTGTTACATTCCAGAATTAAGTTAACTTTCTTCCCCAACATCCCAGAATGTTGTTTGATTCTGTGACCATTTGGTTCTTTATATCTGTCATATACTGAATTTCCTATAAGGTACATTCCAGAGTAGATTAATCCAAAGATAAAACTGAACATGTCCTATAGAAGCCTGCACCTGAATTTTCAAGCTATGAGTCCGCAGGTAGTTGTTTTAAAAGTGACTTGTCAATGTTTCTAAAAAGAAAAGTCTTAACTAGAAATTGTACCCCATAAAAAAGGGTTTTGAAAATAAAAACTGATGGGAATTTTTTTTCTCACCACATACTTGTCTCTATATAACAAAAACCCAAGGAAATTCAAAGTGAAAGCAATTGAGATGGTCCCTGGTTATTGAGGATAAGATACTGAGAAATTACATCTGGATTCTGCTGACTTTCAAGATCTTTATCAGTCCAGTTTTTAGTTATTCTGGTTATTTGGGAAGCATTCTTCTGGTGATGGAAAATGGCTGTGTACAAATTAATTTTATTAGATCTGTAATGACATGGGATTGCGTAGGATTGTTCTGTATTAAAGGTAGCTGTATATTTCAGTCTGAGGGGGCTGCTGATTGTTGGTAATAGCCTTCTATTTTGGACTCCCAACTGCTCTGTTACCTGAGAAGGATGTGGCTTTTCCTTGCTGAGATGAATATTAGAGAGACAAGGTGGATGAGGTAATACCTGTTATTGGACCAACTTTTGTTGGTGAGAGAGACAAGCTTTCCAGAGCTCTTTTTCAGGTCCTGTTAAGAGCCATTCATCTTGGACTAAAGCAATGCTCTTTAATGCAGAATGTGGCAATTTGTTTACCTAATGTTGTGGGCTGATGTCAGCACACCTATGCACCACCACCTGCACTAACTTCCCATCACTTACTGAGCACAATTCAAAATCTTGGTTTTAGTCTCTTAAACCCTGTGTGGATTGGACCTTACTATTTTTTGAGACCACTAAGTCCAGAGCTGAAGACAGATGAGATGCTTTTGCTGATGTTTCTTGGCTCCTTCTGGCGGTATGACAGAACCTGAAGTGGTTTGTGCATGGATCAGTGCACATTTTTGACTAAGTATTTGTTTAACTATGGATCGTTCCTGAGGGAGTTATCTTTATAAATTGAGATGATAGAGAGGGATTTTTTTCTGACTGTTGCACTCTTGTCTACAATCTATTTGAATCTAAATACCACGGTGATGGGCCGCCTAACGTAAATGAAATTATTTTAGATCCTCATTAAGAAATTGCCCTGAAACATCCAGTCTTTACTCTAATATTAACATTTGTTTGGAATTGTGTATATGTAGAAACATTTTTTCATGTAAGGCAATCAACAAAACTGTTCAAAGAGCAATAATTTGTCAATCAGTTTCCTGCTGACTTGTATTAAAGTATCTGTTAGTGGGAGTAATTTCATCCTTTGAAAAGTTTAAAAAAAAAAAAAAGACAAAAACAAAACAAAATCTTTTTGCATCAGAGAGATAGAATCCGACAATGCTGCCACACTTTTACTCTTCACCTCTGGGAATCATGACTGTTGGCATGAGAATTTGTGTGTCCTTGTTAAATAGACCATTACATCACTTGGAAGTAATAGATGGTTCTAACAATAACTAGATTTGTAATTACTGTGTACCACCACCAGCTCAATTATATGAATAAAGAGGGGGAGCTGTTGCTGGCGGTAAACGGGGAATAATGAGATCCTGGGCAAAATTGTCAGTGTTAGTGGATGAGACTTGATGGCTATATTTCTCAAAACACTGCTCTACTCATTACCAGAACAAAGGGTTCTGATGCTGCTTTGGGCAGGCTTTCAGTGGAATTATAAATCAGAAAACAAGCATTTACAAAACAAACTAACACTTATATCCTGACAACAATACTGCGGCAAACTCTGCATGCTAATTAAAAAACAAAAATGTCATTTTTTAAAGACTATGATCTTCCTGAGATTTTCTAAAAAATGGTTTATTTTCTACTCATGCAGCATTCATTGTCACAGCGTCAGGAGTCCAATACTATAATTAAAACAAATCTAAAATGATAAGCTGTCATTCTGTCATATTTGTTGGAAGTCTCCAAAAAGTGTGAGGTCTATTTCTTTACCTTAAAGCTTGCTACACACTGATTCAGATGGTGCCAGAATAAGTTCCAGAAACAAGGATCATCAATAATAATGGTTTGCTTCTGGTCTCAGGTTATAAAATTCAAGTAACCATGATTAAGAGTTACTTAACAGATCTTTACTACCAGCTCAGGAACTGTAGCTAGAATCTGTTCTGCCCAAGGTGGTAACCAGCTCCTTGAGCTGCATATAGAAACAAATAACTTCCAAGTCCTCTTCAAGGGTAATTCCAAATAATGTTCGCACGCACTGTTAGGCACTCCTGCTAACTGGCGTGAAGTAATGATGAACTGAATATGATTCCAAAGATACAAACAGTATTGGCAAATGGTAGATACATGCATCCAATATAGGGTGCATGCAGAGCTCCTGTCTTTCTTTCCAGTGCTTCTTACTGCTGTCAACCAGCTTCATTTAAGATAATTTAAGTTGAACTTGAGCATAGTGCTCTTACCCATATCCACACTTCTATCAAGTATTGAGAAAACGGGGGGACTGTGTTATCCTAGATCATATGATATGAGGGATATGCCTTTATGTTATACTTACCTTTGACTTTATTTATAATTGTTATTGTTTTCCATCATAAATAAAAACACACAATAAAAAAAATTGTAAATTGGAGTGCAGTGTGTATGTTGTTAGTATTGCGGCCCAAGGTGTTTCTCAGTCTTCCCTAGTAGAAGGACTTGATCACATGCACATTGAAAATGAGAGGTGACAGAGTGGAACATTGAAGAATTCCATCTTACTCAGGGCTGTGGCATTGTTAAAAATGGGCATAGTATTAACATAATTTTGGTATGAAATGAATCCAGAGAAACTCTAGGAGTATCAGATGAAATATAAAAGGATTTTTATTGTTTTAAACATTATCAGTAGGTTATTCAAGCTATCCAAATGTAAGTTGATACAATGATGTATTGAATGCTGTGACAGATTTGAAATAGGTGTAGAGAAACAAAGTATTTGGGGAACTTTTTGTGAAATGGTCATGTTTATGTGTATGTATATTAATGTATGTATTAACTCTAGCTGTACATTCTGGTACTAAATGTTATATGCTTAATTGGTTACGTTTTTGACAGGGCAAAAAAGATGTCGCTCAAATTTTCAACAACATTCTCAGAAGGCAAATTGGTACAAGAACTCCCACAGTGGAATACATCTGCACTCAACAAAATATATTGTTCATGTTATTAAAAGGGTATGTACGGTATTCGGTGTAAATAGTTTTATATGAAGTATTGGAGTGGTTTTTTCAGGAAAAAGCAGGATAATGAGAGTGGTGAAATGTCCCTTCTTCCTTTGCAATTTGTTTAAATAATTTTGCCACAAGGCCTGTAACTTCCCTTAAAGTAACTTAAATCAAGTGGATAATTTAAGCAATAGAACATCAAAATATGAATCCTTTAATCTGAAGAGTGACAGGGTGAGAATTGAAAACTAATACTGCGCTAAAAACATTCTTGTTGGGATAATGTAACAATAAAATCTGTTCCTTTTCACTGAACTTACTTCATTGTCCAGAGTTGAAACTGTTATTCCTGATCTTAGTTATTTACCGAGTGTTTGAATGATTGTTCTAACCTCTGGCTCAATGAACTTGCTGTCCCATCCTCTGAGTTACTGTGCAGCTCCTGCTTCATAGTTATTGGGTAATACAACTACAAAGACATCAAGCAGCTCCAACTTTTCTAGATATGATTCAGTGTATTCACTGCATGCCAGGTTGCTGTTTCCAGCTCTGTTTTGTATTACTTGCATTGTTACATCACAGAATCATGCCAAATCAATTATACTGTAGCAAGTCTACAGCTGCATACCAAAATAGAAGTGCTTATGAAAACAGAAATTTAAGTAAAAAGCCTTTGTTTTTTAAATTAGGGAACAAACATCCCTAATTTAAAATGGACTGTTTACATTTCTATTATTCTGTGCCATAAATAACAGAAAATATTAGAGGTTGCAATCCCATTTTATCATTTTGGGGGGGGGGGAAGTTCACTAATATCTTGCATAAAACCATTTTAAAAATGTTAACATTTCAAACACTAAATTTTTATCAGTAGCTGTAGCATGTATACTGATGGATATTGTTCAAATAGGCTCTCATACATCATGATGTACAGTATACTTCTGATTATCCAAATAGACTGAAGAATACTGATTTTATTTGGATAATTGGGAGTTCGGATAATCAGGAGAACAGGAACAATTGAGCCATTGAGCAGTGGGGTTCCCTTCTCCACAACTGAGGGCTCATCTTGCTCCTCACAGTACTGGCCAGAGGTCTCTGCTCTATTTTACAAATCTCCACGTTATCTGAATCCCTTCCTTGTCCCCCAGCATGAGATACATGCTGCAGAGGGCAGGTATCTCGTGCTCGGGGACAAGAAAGGGATTTGGATAATGAGGTTTCAGTAAACGGGTATACTGTAGTTGTGCTCAAATGCTACAGTGATTGATATGGTATAAGATTCTATAGAAAAGATAAAGTAGTAGATTAAATAGTTAATCCCTTGGAATAGCTGTTTGCCACATCCTGACAACAGCAATAAGATGTTAAAATAACAGGTTTTGGTTTTTGGATGTTTTAACAAAAGATCTGCTCTTTAGTTTTTCCTTGAAGTTTTTGCATTACATAGTAATTAGAGATGTTGCCAAGTCTGAAGCCTACCAAATGTGTGGTGTCATGCTTATGTCACATTGTCTCTTCATTCTCTTTATCTGTGCCACTTGTCTGAGCCAGCAGTGTATTGATACATAGAAAAAAAATTATTTTACAATTAGAGCAGGAACTTTGCACGTTTTAATCCTCGGCTTCCTCATGAACACTAAGAACCCCCCCCAGCAGTCTAGAGGAACAACAAAATGTGTCTTTGCAATTTTAAAGAAATTCAGTTCCACAGAGTACTTTTAACTTTTCCTATTCTACAGTCTCATTTTGACAGAACCCAAGATATCTTAAAGATTCAAAAGGCAAGGTTATTATTAACCATAGTATAATATAAAAGTAAGAACAAATGAATGATACTAAAGTCTTATACGTGCTTTCTCAAAGTGCTTTACAAAGGAAGGCATAGAAACAGAGGCACAGAGTGGTAAAATAACTTGTCCAAACTGTCAGACTTGTCAGTGGCAGACTCTTCTAACTTCAAATCCAGGATCATGTTCAGTGGACCACATTACTGATTTTTAGGACAGCATAACCTAGGACAACCACCATGAAACATTTTTGTGTGTGCATGAGTAAAGATGTTTGAAATAGGTGTTGGTTTTAATTTATAGAAATACTTACTGATCTGTTGTATGTCTTACATATGATACATCTGATATAGCCAAATTTTACATAATTTTAAGACATTATGATGAATGTGAACCAACTATTAGCAAAAGATCTAGGCTTTGAAAAGGGTCTATGATTTCCCAGAATCCTGTTGATTTAAATATGTGGAGCTACAAGAGACCCATAGATTTCAGGTGATGTTACTTTCAAATTTTGACAGTGTACTTGCAGTGCAAATGCTTATTCTTTTGACCACATGGAACGGTCTGTTGGTTCACTTATGAAATTCACCTAAAAAGTCATACTAAATATTCCATAGAAAATGAACAAGTTTGGCAGTATACTGGGAGTTGTGAATTGTCTATACCACAAGAGGGCAGACTTCTGCTGTCCCAACTTGCAGAGCACCTACTGCACATTTAGAAAAGCCTGATAGGAATCAAGTTCCACCTGCAGTTACGAGACGAGGGCATTGATTTTGAGTATGAACATAAAGTTATGTTTCTTATGCTCCCATTTTATACAAGAGATTCATACAAGCAACAGATTGATCATCTGATTTTGGTAGTGTTTCATAAAACATCTGAAAGTGGAACTTAATATACAGATAAATGCTTTTTAATTATTGAAATGTTTAAGTTGACTTGATAACATAATATAGCATATTGTTAATTATATATAAAGTTGCGGTACTACAATACCACATTTTAAAGGTATTTATACAGACTTCTCATTTTGCAGGTACGAATCTCCAGAAATTGCTCTAAATTGTGGAATAATGTTAAGAGAATGCATTAGACATGAACCACTTGCTAAAATAATCTTGTGGTCAGAACAGTTCTATGATTTCTTCAGATATGTGGAAATGTCAACGTTTGACATTGCTTCAGATGCGTTTGCCACATTCAAGGTAATTTGCATACCATATCTAAATAGTTACAATAGCATACATTTCTCTAGCATCTCAAGTATATAATCCCAAATATCAGGTGTTAGTCACATATGGAGACAGAGAACAAAGTCTGTGACATTCTCTGTAAAGGGGCTGGATCAACTGAACATTTCTTCCTTCTAAGCACATGGTGATAAGATATTGCTTCAGATACATGTGCTATGTTCAGGGTAACATTTATCCCAGAACTAAAATTTAATAATTTTACTTAGATTGTAAACTCTTCAAGGCAGGGGAGGACTGTCTTATTTGTGTAGTGTCTTGCGTGACTGGTGCTGATTCATGATTGGGACCTCTAGGTGCTAACACTGTACAAATAATAAATAGTATAAGTGAACCCTTTGGTGCTGTAGAGCCCCTCTGGTGGTATGTGTCATTCCTGTTGCAGGGAGTAGGCCTGAGTTTCCCTGTGCCCCAGTGATCCAAGCAGCTGTATCAGCCCTTGAAGCTGTTGGAAGCCAACACAAGTTAAGAGCCTTCAAGTTGCTCTGATTTCTCTATGAGAACCAGTACAGCATATAGCAGACCCCTTCCTAAGTTGTGCTATGAGTTTTCACAGCCACAATCAAGGATCCACCAATATTCCAACTTTTTTTCTTTATTTCCATAGTATATCAAAATCCTTCTTTGGATTAATTAGACTCTTCAGAGGCATCAAGAATGAATATTTATTATTTGAATAAATATATTTTTTTAAATCTGAAAATATTACTTAAACATGACATACTTTTTCAGGATTTACTTACTAGACACAAGTTACTGAGTGCAGAATTTTTGGAACAGCATTATGATAGGGTGAGTAAATATATTTAGTTCCTCAGAACTTTTTAATGTTTGATACAGAATAATTTTCATTTGACTGAAAGTTAAATACTTTTTCATTCTGTGTGTCGTATTGCTTGGATTCTTAGTTAAGAATTACCAAGGACAAGTTTATGTGTTGCATTAATCAAAGTTAGGTTTGCATTTTTTTGTGCCATAGTATTTTTAAAATATAAATTTGTTTTAAAATTCCCAGCATTTCAACATCAGAAACTTAAACTAAGATTTTGAAAAGATGCTTTGTGAAAGTGCTTTTTCCTTTAGAGGGAACCTTTCCCCATTTTTTCTGTTGTCTATATGAGGCCTTAGTCACAAAAGTATATTTTATAGTTTTGCTCCATCTGCTGGCCAATTATGATATTAATAAAAGCTTAAATCATTTCATAGTCTTCAAAATTTTATTGCTTAAAGAATAACTTCCTTCATTATATGGTAGTCCAAATGTTTAAAGTTCCCAAAATAGCAAAGAAATGGAGTTTTAAAAAAGCTTGTTAGAATTGTAAACACCTGTCATGTAATACTGCAAACCTTGTTTCAGTAGAATTCTAAGTTTTTATTTACATACCTATTACGGATATCCCTCCCCACCCCCCCGCGTTAAATTCATTCAGAAGCAGAGCTTGTGCCACTTGGAAAGTTCCTGATTTTCCTCTTCATTCTCCATTCAGTTCTTCAGTGAGTATGAGAAGTTACTTCATTCAGAAAATTATGTGACGAAAAGGCAGTCACTTAAGGTAAGGTAGTTTTACTTTGAGTGCCCTTTTTTCCCCAAGAAAATTACTTAAATTTCAGGGTGAAGTGATTTAAATCACAATGACTTAAATAACTGGTTTGAATCCCAATTTAAAACAGTAAAAATAGTTGATTTCAATAACTATTTTAATAAGGTTTTATTTGTGGACTTGCTGAAGAGTTTATTTTCATCACTTGAGAGCATGGTTGAATCAAAGCAATCTGGGCCGCACAGGAACTTGGAGCATAGCCCTATCTTCCACTTGGAGTGATGGTGTTCGGGTTAGGACTGCAGGGATGGAGTCCAAGGGAAGCAGGGACAGCAGGCAGAACCAAAGAGGCTGGAGCAGTGTAGGGGGCCCCCATTGTCCCCCAGATGTGGCAATAGGGGCTCCCTTACCTATCTGAGAGGCACAGATTTGGTAGCAGCGGGGCTTCCCCAGGACTTACATCCATCCCTATTTGTGGGGTATCTGTACAGAGTGATATTTCTTGACTGAAAATTTTGAAAATTCTGAAAATTTTGTAGCTAGAAACAACTCAATGTTGGAGACAACTGGCTGACAGTAAATCACAGTTCTCCAGTTTGAGGATGCAAGAGAGATCTTTCATTGAATAATAGCCGGTCTTCATAAAAAACAATCTTCTTATATTACAGAAACTCCCAAAGGCCTAAATGGGATGAGGGCCCCATTGTGATAAAGCACTGTACAAACACACGTGAAGACAGCACACGTACCAAAGAGCTTACAGTCAGGGTATTGGGTGAAACTGTCCAAGGAATGATTTAGACTGGTCTGCGCACAGTTTTTACACTGGGATAATATATATCCTCAGGGGTGTGATTTTATAAAGCTGTAGTACCAGTAAAGCAACATGGATGCCGTTACACTGATGTGACAGTGCCTTATACTGGTACAATTTATCCGTGAGGGAATAGTTGTACTAGCATAAGTACTGATTAGTTTTAGACTTATTTCTGCAAAGCTTAGGGCCCAGGTACATAATTTAATAAAATACACTTAAATAGATATAATTGCTAACCACAGCAACATCAGCATAAATATCTATTAAACATCCATGCTGGTCAGCTGTGGGATGTGTTAATTTTTCATAGGGAAGTACGAGGTTGAAGTGAAAGTATTGCACAATTGTCAGCAATCAGTTACAAGTGCATGTTGGAGGTGTATGGGACTTGCTTGTAGATGGGTGAGTGCAGTGTGTGGGGATTGATTTCTTAAAGAAAGACATGTTAACTGGACACACATGCTTGCTTCTAAGTGTTTGAGTCGGCATAGGCGCAGGAACTAGGAGTGCCAGGGGTGCTGTAGCACCCTCAGGTTTTATGTGGGGTCCCAGCTGCTGGCCCTGCACCTGGGACTTCGCTCCCCGGCCGCCCTCCTGGGGCCCTACACCCAGGGCTTGGGGCCCTGTCCCTGTACTTGGGGCCCCATCTGGTAGCTCCCTGTTCCTGGGGCCCCATCTGCTGGCTCCGCTCCCAGCCCCACTGCCAGGGCTGTACTCTCGGGTCCCTGACTGCCAGCCCCATGCCCAGGACTCTGCTTCTGGGTCCCATATGCATGGTCCCAGCCGCCCTGTTGTGGCCCCAGCCTTGGCCCCCTTAGCCCTGCCCGGATCCCCTGCTCCCGGAGACATGGCTCTGCTCCCGGACCCAGCTCTGGAGGTTGGGGCAGCATGGAGAGGAATAAAGGGGGCATTAGGTAAAAAATAAAAACTTCTTTCAGCACCCCCACTATTAGGTGTTCCAGCACCACTGTGAGTAGGGGGGTTTCCTGTTAAGCAACCATAACTGTTTTTTATTTATTTTTTTCTCTTTTGGAATTTTCTTTTCTTTTGTTATTTTTTAAACTGTGTATGGTGTAAGTAGATTATAAGAGACAGGTTCCTTTTTCCCCTCCATTATTATTGTATATGCTTGCATGGTCGGGTGGTAATTTCAGACTTGGAATATGTATAGAAGATCAGGTCAGTGTTTTCACTTTGTAATCATTTTACTAGAGAATTTTTAATATTTTTCTGAGTGGTTATAAAACAGATGTAGTAGAAAAGATTAATTTCTGAAGGTTGTGTGCATTGGGAACCTCAAAAGTGGAACAAAGGACTACAAAGCAGAGCTGATCTTTCATCACACACTAGCATAATTGTCGTAGTGCTAATTACTGTTTATATTGTTTCATTTTCTTTAGTTATTTTGCATCATCTTAATTTAAAATAAAAAGACTGTAACCATTAGTGACCACTACCTGAAAAGTACCTACTCAGCATCACACAGGGATGGTAAAGCCATGGATAGAGCCTGGTTCCTCCAATATTCCAGGCCCAGTGCCTTAACCACAAAACCATTACGTATAGTATCAGGTTTTATAATTAAAGACTGTTCTGTCTGTGTCAGTGCTTTGTAGAGATGGCCATGTAGGGATAATCCTGTTTTACAGATGCAAGAGCCAAGAACACAGATTTGGCCTGATCTTTGTGCAAAATAGCATGGCTTCTTTTATAGCTGTTATAGTAGAGACTGAGCTGGCAGAAAGGGTCTCGTGCAACCTGTCAGATCCTCTCTTACCTTATTTTTAAAACCGGGGGGGGAGGAGGATACCTTGACTATGGGTAGCTGACTTATGACAACATCGAATTATCCGTTTCAGATACTAGACATATTGAGCATAGATATGGTACAGTAGCTAGTTATCACCTAGAAAAGGACATTCATTATGGGGGTACTGAGAGCCCCTTCTGCCTACATAGCACTGTCCACATCAGCACTTCTGTCAGTGAAAGTTGTGATGGTCAGAGGGTGTGTTTTTTCACTCCCCTGACTGACAAAAGTTTTACCAACAAAAGTGGTAGTGGAGTCACAAGCTAAGGGGAGACAGAAAGGTAGGCAGTTTTTCACCCATGCTGAGAGAGAGAGTGGAAAAAGCAGCACATCAAAATACCCTGGACTGGGAGTCAGGAGAACCAAGAGTTTGTTACGCCTCTTGTATTGACAGATGTCAATTACTCAAAGTGCTTCACAACCCCTATGATAAAAAAAATTGTATTTGAACTCATAAGATTTCTGTAATACTTCATCGTTCTATCACATTTTTCCACCCTTAGTTGCTTGGTGAATTGCTATTGGACAGACACAACTTTACAATTATGACAAAATACATCAGTAAACCTGAAAATCTGAAACTAATGATGAACCTTCTACGAGACAAGAGTCGCAACATTCAGTTTGAGGCCTTTCATGTCTTTAAGGTATGGCACCAAAAATCATAAAACCATTGAATAGCTTCTGTAGTGTGCCTCATTTACACAGGTAGTGAGGTTAGTCAATAATGATGGCAAACCTCAGATCTATCTGCTCTGAAAAACTACTTGATTCTTTCTTTTGCTGAAAAGTACTTGCTCAGGAAATGCTAAATGGTTTTGTATGGTTATTGTTAGCATAACCTTCCTCTTCTAAAATTCTGTATGAATTGAGAATGATGAAAGGGGATGAATGCCTGCTGTGATTTCTGAGCATAACTCAACATCATTCTGAGGATTCTAAACAGGTCTGTCATGCTACATTGTACTGTGGAGGATACATCTAGTATTTCAAATCAACTGATCAGTTTTGAAAAGTCTAAATCATGGTTGTCTGTTGAAACAAGTAACCCTTTTTATTAATAGTAGACATAAACTAATGGTTAGTAATAGGTTGGGGATTTAGTTCCATTCAGAAATAACTCTGCAGAAAGGTTTTAAACCATCTCTAGTCTCTCTAACGATGATGCTAGATACATAAAATCATGCACCTGCTACAGAACTCTATCCTGTGAGGTGCTGAGTGCCTCCTGCAGGATGTCATGGCCAGGCAGCTCCCATTAACATCAGAATTGGACCCTCAGTCTCTACCTCAATAACATATAAAACTGGTTTTCATTTCAGATTAATATTCTTAAATATTCCATTTGTTTTTTCATGTGCAGATACTTGAGAGAAAACATTCATAATTTTAAACTTGGACTGTCAATTAATTGCAGTTAACTCAAGTGATGAGCACAAAACAAATTAAATAGATTTTAAAAAGTCACAATTAATCAGTTTTAATCGCACTGTTAAACAGTAATAGAATATCAATTTAAATTTATTATAAATATTTTTGGATTCTGCATTTTAAACAGATTGATTTCAATTTCAACACAAATACAAAGTGTACAGTGCTCCCTTTATTTTTTTTACAATTGCACTGTAAAAAAAAGATGAACAAAATAGAGTATTTTTCAGTTCAACTCATGCAAGTACTGTAGTGCAATCTTTTTATTGTGAAGGTGCAACTTACAAATGTAGAATTATTATTTCTTACGTAATTACATTAAAAACTAAAATAATATAAAACTTTGGAGCCTACAAGTCCACTCAATTCTACTTCTTGTTCAGCCAATCACTAAGACAAACAAGTTTGTTTATATTTACTGGAGATAATGTTGCCTACTTATTCACAGTGTCACCTGAAAGTGAGAACAGGCATTTGTATGGCGTTGTTGTAGCTGGCCGTGCAAGGTATTTATGTTCCAGATATGCTAAACATTCACATGCGCCTTCATGCTTTGATTTGTAGGCTCTCAAGTTTTACATAGTTTTGTTTTTGAGTGCAGGTATGTAAAAAACAACAATAATAATTTTACATTTGTAAGTTGCACCTTCACAATAAAGAGATTGTACTACAGTACTTGTTTGAGGTGAACTGAAAAATACCATCTTTGTCATTTTACAGTACAAATATTTGTCATAAAAAATATAAAATGTGTGCTGTACACTTTGCATTCTGTATTGTAATTGAAATCAATATATTTGAAAATGTAGAAATACATCCAAAAATATTTATAATACATTTAAATTGGTATTCAGTTATTAACAGTGAAATTAAAACTGATTAATTGTGACTACTTTTTAATCTCGTGACTTAATTGCAATTTGTTTTTAATCATTTGACAGCCCTATTTTAAACCGCTATCATCTCACTTTTTATTAGCTAAGTATAATTTTAACTGAGCCTTCTGTTTCCTGTATCTGTGCTAAAATCCTTCTTCTTTTGTTGCAGGTGTTTGTAGCCAATCCTAACAAGACACAGCCTATATTAGATATCCTCTTAAAAAACCAGACCAAACTTATTGAGTTCCTCAGCAAGTTTCAGAATGACAGGACCGAGGATGAACAATTTAATGATGAGAAGACCTATTTAGTTAAACAGATCAGGGATTTGAAGAGACCAGCACAGCAAGAAGCTTAATCTCCAATAAACCCCTAAAATATTAAACCCAAATTCAGCATTTGCTGTTAGATATTCAGCATCAGGCACTCTTATCAATTCATGAGGAACATTACTGCTAATCTGCTGTTCAGTGAACGGTTTTTGTTTTCTCTTCTTTTTTAGTCCAAGTTGAAAAGCATAGCTGCTGCTTTCTTGCACAATGTGGACTTTCTTGATATTTGTGTCATTTCAGAATTCAAAGACACTGCTTGTTTTAGGAGTACTGGGAAAAAAGATACTAGATTCATGAAAGCAAACATAGATGATAGTTTGGTTTAGGAAAGAAGGTATTAATGTAGTTAAGCAACAGGTTGCATGCTTGCAAATCTGATTAAATCGTATGTTTGCACTTACCTTGTTTGAGATATGAGCACAATGTGACCTGTGCATACATGGCACCATAGTATAAAATTGTATGCCTTGATTTCAAAAAAAAAAAAAATGTGCAGTGCTTTACTTGTAATCAAAGGGGAAATGTATCTGAGATGTGAGCTTATTGAGATAAACAGTTGTCTTGCAAATAAACTCAATTTAGCAACTTTTTAAAGAGTGAAATCTTGAGGTTCATAAGGAAAATGTATATAATATGCCTTTCACTGCTTTATAGATTTTTTTTGACATATGATTTTCTGAGAATTGAGTTGTAAACTTGGAAATATGTTCTAAGGGTTTTGTTAATTTTACTTTGAAGGTATTTCAAACAGTAGAGCTAGCAGTGACACTTTGCATTTCATTTCAACAATGCTTGCTGGTTTCTTTTGTATATAACTCCTAGGCTGCTCATTTCTTTAAAAATATGATTTAATTTGTACAGCAGAGGAATGTTATTGTATTAGTCTGTAACTATTACTTAATATTGAGTTCTGCAAAATGAATGCTCATATGTAGCTGAATACTTCAGATCATCTGAGAATGCTGATTTAACATTTCTTAAATACTGCAGCATCAAAAGGAAAAAACAATTTATATGTATTCACTTATCTAATGGGGTGCCATCAATTAGGTTAGGCTAAAATATAGAACTGGAATCCTTTAATCTGTATTCTTACTGGTTAATATTGGCCTTATTCACTTAAATTAGTGCTGTGTTCTGTAAATGGTCAAGATTATGATAAACTAATATTGATTCCTTTTTCTTCTGGGGAGTCTACAGAGACCATCTTTGCTTTCTTGCAGTAGATATCTCAGTACAATAGTTATCAAAGTGAATAATTTCCCCTTGACTTCTAGAAAAATAATTTCACAGATGGCCTACTTGTAACAAAATGATTTAATTTTGTCAAGTCCTGTTCTTAAATGCTGCAAACTATCAGTATTTATAAAAAACAAACAAACTGATTTTGCACCATGTTGGCTTTTGTTACTGTGACCATAACAACATCTACTAAATATTTGTAAACAATGTTATTAAAATTGTATCTATTCATCTTATAATTATGCTAAAATCACAACCAACTTATGAGCTGGAGTTTAAACGTTCAAATTCTGCATGACTGAACCTGATTGAGAATGCCATAAAATTGCTCATTGCTTCCTGTCCTCTTACTAATGAAAATTATTTTCGGATAGCAAGATGAAACCTCTGATTGACATTTTAGCTAATTTTGAAGCCATTGTGAGGGAAATCAGGTAATAGCTCCAGAAAATTGGGTGTTTTCACTCTGGTAATATAAAATGGCTCTTAACATTGTCATTGATCTCTTTAAGGTTCTTAATCTGTCCACTGCAAACTGATTCATATTGTCTCCTGGAAAATAGCAAATTAATCTTAGTGAAAATGAGAGATCTCTATTTTTAAAATCATTTCGGTAGGCAGGCAAAATTGGCCATTAGATGGTATTATAGTTCAGTACTAGCAGTCTTATGTTTTGGTTTATCATAGTTGAGTGGAAGAAAACATTATTTGCCAAGTTATTCTCCATAACAACAAGGCTTCCACTTTAGAAAAATGCTAAAATTTATATATGTAAAGAAGTGAAGAAATTTGGATTGGGGTATTGGTTTTTCTCTCTCTGATTGGGAAACAGTGGATATGATAACTTTTTTTTAACACATGAAAGCATTTGAATGTTGGCGTTCAAGAAAAAGTTGTATTTAAATTTAAGATCATTTGACATGCTATTCATATTAAAAAAAAATCTGCTGTACTGGAAGTAGTTTCTACTCATCTTTGTGAAGGCTTAAAGATATTACTAAAAGTTATTTAATGTGAGGTTGTTGTTTTTTTTAAATATTGATGTATACAGTTGTAATTCTACTTCCATGAAAGTATTTCATTTCTTCTGAGAAAAAATGCATTTCTTACCAGAAAATCTGGCTGGCCCCATAATTTAAATTGAAATAAAATTTTGAAGAAAATCTATGATGTGCTTTATTGTGTTTGAAAATGTGGACTTGAACACTCACCTCTTTAGTGCCTTAAAGGAGTACATGGTGCATCACTTCTGACTCATAAGTTTGCAAATGAAACAGAATTACTTGAAGGTAGTTAAATCCAAAGCAGATTGTGAAGAGTTACAAATGGATCTCATAAAACTAGATGACTGGGCAACAAAAGGGCAGATGAAATTCAGTGTTAATAAATGCAAAGTAATGCACATTGAAAAACATCTCAAATATACGTACAAAATGATGGTGGTGGGGGTCTAAATTAGCTATTACCACTCAAGAAAGATCTTGGAGTCATTGTGGATTGTTCTCTGAAAATGTGCTCTCTGTGTGCCGTGTCAGTCAAAAAAGCTAACAATGTTATGAACCATTAGGAAAGAGAGAGAGTAAGACAGAAGATATCATAATGTGGCTATATAAAGCCATGGTATGCCCACTCTTTGAATACTGGCTGCCATGTCCAAAAACAAATGGAAAAGGTACAGAGAAGAGAGTATCGAACAGCTTCCATCTGAGGAGAGATTTAAAGAACTGGTACAATTCGGCTTGGAAAAGAGACTAGGAGAATATGACAGAGGTCTACAAAATCATGACTGGTGTAGAAAAAGTGAATAAGGAAGTATAATTTACTCCTTCTGGTAACACAGGAAACAGGCATCACCCAAGGAAATTAATAAGCAGCAGGCTTAAAACAAACAGAAGGAAGTATACTTCCCAAAATGTACTGTCAACCTGCTGAACTTGTTACCGGGGATGTTCTGAAGGCCAAAACTGTCTCTAATTCTTTTTTGAATCCAAGTTAAGTTCATGGAGAATAGGTCCATCAAAGGCTGTTAGCTAAGATGATCAGGGATGTAACCCCAGGCTCTGGGTGTCCCTAAGCCTCGCCAGATGCTGCGGCTGGACAGAGAGAGAGAGAGGATGGATCACTTGAAAATTGCCCTATTTTGCTCACTCCCTTTTAAGTGTCTGCAGTTTGCACTGTCAGAAGACAAGATACTGGGCTAGACTGACCATTGATCTGACCCGATATGGCTGTTTTTATGTTGCGTTTTTATAAAAGAATGATCCTAAATGGCACTTTCAAAGCCACTCTTGAGAAAGGTGCAAAGGAGTGCTGTACAAAAGACACAATAACTGATTTGTATTTGCAAATAGCGGCCTGGTTTCTGTGATCCTTTGATTGTTACAAACGTAGGGCCTGATCTAAAGCCCACTGAAGTCAATGGGGGTCTCAGGCTTTGGACCAGGCCTTTAGTGTTAATTTCAGCATTGAGTTAACAATTATAAGGCATGTTGTTCTGTATATTGTTTGGATATTTCCTGGAGACAATTTAGGGTTTATTTCCACTGAACTCATCACTTCTTATTCCTAGTTGGTTCTTTGGTTTTTGTACACTCTATGCTTAAACCTTTTTTGCTTTCGACTATGTCCATTTTTCATGCCTACCACTAACAGTTAAAGGACGCTGACTTGCCAGTCTACTAAATCAATGCAATACAAATAAAAACTGCAGGGTTTTTGATGCAGATATATAGCTATTCTCTTTAATTACTGGAAAATCTATTTTTACATTTTTTTCCACGTGCAGCATATTCATGTCACATTAAAAGAATTATTCAACATGTTACAGCTCTTGGTCAACAATCTACACACACACAAGATCCTTTTTAAGTTATATTGGTTCAATTTTAGGATCAAGCTTTTCCCTTAAAATACAGTATATTATAATACTTTATAGATTAAGATCACAAATTAAAAGAATGACTTTTAAAAATGGACAGATGTCCTCTTAGCCGCCTGGATGAAAATTTCCATTTAAGTATTTGGATGAGATAGCGAAGGGAGGCAGGAGAGGATGGGAGGTTGAGGTTTTTGTATTAATTTAAAATGTGTGTTCTCCCCAGATTTTTACTGAATGAATTGGCTTTATCGTTTGGAATCACTAAGAATCAGAATAAAAGCTGCATGGAGCATATCACAAATGTGAAGCTTGTTTCTGATTATTTCATAGTTAAGAAACTTTCTAATGTGGATGTCACCCAAGTTTTTGGATACATGGTTTTGTGCATTTGTCATACATAGCCTCGGCCAAACTTCAGTATTTACTACCATATTGGGGGAAAAAAGTCCCTTTCAATGAAGGCCTAGTTAGACTCACTCAGGATTTTTGTTCTAGTCTCCTGCTTTCCAGTCCTTAGCTGTTCACTATTTTTATTAAAGTTCTAGAGCAGTGGTAGTGGTAGCCAAATGGCAAGTCTTCTCTCCCTCAGTGGTCAGTATGTGCCACCGACTGCCACTGCCTCAGTGACCAGAACCTTTTCATTATGTACAGTTGCTCTGAATTTGCAGCCTGTGAAAGAGCTCCAACATGGAGATTCATCTGGACTTTCTCCTGCTGCTATTCTGGCTCACAGCCAAGGCCATGTTCTGCTTTCTCTGGGTTGTCCTTTATTGTAGACCAGTGGAACCCAAACTGGGGTAGCACCCCCCACAGGGAATGTAAAGGAACATCGGGGCGCCCCCCACAGGGGGTAGGGAGGGAGCACCACCCTGTCCTGCTATGCCCCCAGCTCTGCCCCGGCCCTGGCCTCAGTTGCGGTCCTGGCTCCGCTCCCTGACCCAGCTCTGCTCCCAGCCATGGTTCAGCTTGCAGCTGCAGTCCAGTCCCGGTTTGTGACACTACAAAGGGGATGTAGGCATTCCTTTTTTTAGCCCTTCATCATATTGTAATTCAAAGTTTTAGCATCCAAAGGCAAAATATTTCTTATGTCTATTTGATCAATAAGCTCTTAAAGCCATGGTCCCCAAAATGTTTGTTGTGTCCCTCCTTTCCCAAATGGAATCTGTCTGTGCTCCCCTAGGAGCCAGGGTTGGCAGCTGGGAGCGGAGACGTAGTCAGGGGCCGGAGCCTGGGCTGAGAGCAGAGCTGTGGCAGGGAACAGGACCCACAGCTGAGGCTGAGATACGGGGCCAGAGCTGCGGCCAGGGGCTGAGGCTGGAGCAGAGGTAGGGGAAGAGCCAGGCTGGCCAGTGTGTCCTCCCTGCCCCAGTGGGGGCCGGCTCGGGCCTCACTGCACCCCTCTGAATGTTCCTCCTCTCCCCCACCCTCCTCCACTTTGACTATATCTCTTGCCAAGAGACTGCCACCTCCGACAATGTGACATTGTTCCTATCATAAAACATCAAATGTCATTAATGAGTTAGCACAGCACACATCTGAAGTAAGAGGAAGACCAAGTGAAAGCTCAACCTGTGAATGACAGGGTACTGGGTTTTGCTCTTTACTAACCATCACAGGGAAGGCTTCTAAGTAGAGAGCCAGCAAATACCCTCATGTTTGTGCCCAGAAGCTTTGGTCAGGAGCAGAATGGTCGTTTTTAATCTGCCAACTGCAAAGTTCTTTGAAGCAGTGAGATTTTAACTCTGCCAAGGCTTCAAATACTTATAGTTGGGGGATCAGATCTGTTCTAGCATATCAACCTTTCAGGACAGTGTCCAATGGAAAGCCTACCTTAGAATTTATATGCCAGAAATTCAAGAAACAGCTCAGCTGAACTCAGTGAAAAGATAAACATTATTTTCTCAGGTTCTTGTGCAATATTGTCCAGCTTGGAAATGTGTTGCATTTAGGTGTCTTTCTGCATAGGTAGTCCACAGAGCAAGAATATTCTTCTCGTGTTATTCTGCATTGCTAAATGATAACTGCAGGAATGTAAAACCAGGCAATTTGTGTCTATGAAGATTGCTAGAACTGAATGAACTTCCAAGTTAACAAAAACTTCCCTGAAGAAGCCATTCCAGAACATTTAACTGGTTTCAAAACGCAGCCAATTTTAATAAAAGCAAGTTAGTCACAAATTATACACAAATTTTGAATAGTTCAAAGTAAAGTTCCCACAAGCTAACATTGTGAGTAGACATTCTTTGTCTCTTCAGGTGTGCAATGAAAACATGTTTAGCACTTTATAAAGGATTGTTTGGTTAATAGTGACAATTAAAATCCAGCCTTGCTTATAAATCAGAACCTATTGGTGCCTATTAATTCTGATTAATCTTTTCTGAATTTCCTACCATGCAGTCTTTGAATTTTATATCTTTCTGGTATTGAGATACCAAGTGTATGCTCCAGGTGTGGTGTTGCCAGAGTAATACTGAGAGAGACTTGGTTCTGTTTTCATACTCTGCCTCTGTGTAGGCGGCTCAAAATTGCCTTGGTCTTTTTGTGCTGCCATGTCACATTGTAGACTTATTAGAAGACAAAAAAATTCAAAATCCTATATTACTTGCCATTACTTTCTTTGATATTGCTCTTGCCCATTCAACATATGTTCCATATCATTTTACCCAATATATTAATTTGTATCTCTAAGTTGAATCTTTTAGTATTTGGTTTTTTTGGCCACATTTTTAGTCTTCTTGAGAGCTAGGTGGTATTGCTCTGTCCTAACTTATGTTGACAATGTCTTCAAATGTAATTTTACCTACGAATTGTACTAATGTCAATTTACTCCCTTTTCTGGAGCATTAGAGAACATTTAAAATATGACAGGACAAAGTACTGTATCCCTGCTGTATCCTACCTGATGCATCCTTCCATTCAATAGTTTGGTGCTTATCTTTACCCTTTTTTTTTGTTCCTTCAGTCTGTTTTCATTCCATGTGACTGTCCTCTAATCCCAAATTTGAATGTATTTGAGTGTATTTGTGTATAACCTCTCATGAGAGAGTATATCAAATACTTTAATAAAATCTGCATTTTAACGTGTGTGTGTGTATTTCCTAATTGACTTCTAAATGAACATTAATGCTTTAAAACAAATCTATTTATACGGTGTGGCTCTTTGTATTTTCCCCAGTTCGTTATCAAGGACAAGCAGTACTCATTTTTACTAACACTGAAGGAATAAAGATTCAATACGCACTTGTAGTATAATTCCATGGGTACGTGTTAATTTGCTCTACAGAAACTGAATGAGAAATAATAGTCTCCTCTTGAAATAAGGCTAATGTTATCTGAGTTTATGTGCACACACAGGAGGTGTGAACAAACATGTGAATCAAGCTGTCTGTTTTCATTTGCCAAATTACCCAAAGGAAAGCTGGAAGTGATCTGATTAATAATTTGTGATGTAAATGTCTGATAATGAAAGGGATAATTCCACACATGACAGAATTCAGCTAGTCTCCTAATAATACTTTAGTGGGAGGAATCTGCGTACAGTCTCTTGAAGAGCCACAACAAAATTTCTAAACCCAGAGAAGCTAACTGACAGAGTTTTTTAGAATCTTCCCTGGATATATGTAATAGGTTTTGCAAACTTTTTAATTAGTTCATAACATTTATCACGTGGCTATCACCATGGTTCGATGTTCTTTGATATGGCTCTGCAGCTCATCGAATGTCTATTGTCTCCACATATACAGTACATTATATATTTAAATAAATGTCTAAAAAGTTTAATAAAACATCAGTGGTATGATTTCAGTTAAATGTTTGTCTTCCATTTACTGGGAGCTGTAATGACAAACCTATGTGATATGTTTGTCAGTTCATAGTATTAAATCATATTAGCTTCTGAGGATGGGTAAGTGGAAATAAAGAAATATACTATTCCAACAATTTTTGTTTCCCTGATCTAGATCACTATGTGTACAAAGACCAAGCTCAGCTGATGTGGGCAAGAAGATGGTCTATATATCTCAAAATATTCAGCTTCAGGTATATGATTCAATAACCAGTAGAGACAGTGACTGGTTCTCTCAGACTAAATGTACTGCAGATTCTACAGGGAAGATAGATCTACAGTATGCCAAGTAAATTAATATTTTAAATATGAAAATATGTTCTATTGGTTTGTTGCATGTATAGCATGTAACTTTTCATAGTGGAATGGGAGGGGGAGTTTAGCTAGACTCCAGAAACTGAACTTTCTTCTGAAACTATTCTAAGAGATCAAATCTATTTCTAATTTTTTATATTTTAATTAAAAACAGATGAGAAGGGTGACTTTAATAAAAGGAGAAATGGGTTGCTATTATGAGGATTTAATGAGCTCCCCTGCCATTTCCTTTTTCTTTGTCGTTATCTCCTCTTCCTTGTGAGAAAAGTGATGTTAGATGGATAATAGTCAGTAGGGCTGAAATTCTGGTAACCACTATGACTCTCCCCAAAGCCCAAGTAAACAGGCTTTGCACAGGGAGGACAAATATTGGAACTGAGATGGAATCCTCCCTTCTCCCAGCCCAGAGGCTGGACTTGAAGCACTTGCCTAGCCAGCCTGTGTCCATTACTATATCCTGTGGTCTGGTAGCAGACATAGCTTTCTACACACTCACTGTGCAGGGTTTGTGGCCAGTGGTGACTGACCCCTACCACTTACCCAATCCCCCCTACAATAATTTGCTCTCTATAGGGAGAGTCACCATGGAGCTTGGCTCCATGGTATTCAGGGGGCTGCTGCAGACTCTGGATATTTTTGACAGTTTTGATATATCCATGACCATATTGAAAACCCATTGCATATTTTTCCTTTTGGGATCACTCACACCGGGCTTTCCATGGCCCCATACTAGACCTGGGGAGTTTCACCTTAGAAGAAAAATTTAGAAGGCAATTAGAAATATGGATAACTTATTTCCTACTTTGCATGTCATCTATGTATCATTCTCCCCCATTCCCCACCTTGTCCATCTTCTTGGGGACACCTTCATTGGCACATACCATATTCTCTTGCTGAAGGCCCTATCCATGAATGAGCTATGATTTGTCTGTGCTTTTTGGTTTTTAAATTTCACATAACAAACATGCTATTCTTATCCCATTTATCAGCAGGATCACTCAGCGCCAGGATTTTATCCCTGTGCCTCACTGAGATGAGCACAAATGAACAAAGAAGGAACAACTTGTCTGACTGCTCTGGAAGAAAGGCAGAAGGCAATGGATGTGGTTTAACTAGGCTGCAAGTTTATTCTCTTAAAATATCTGGAAAAACCTGGCAATTAATTGTACAGTGCAGGGCATCAACATTCCTTAATCATTTCTGCATAATCAGCAACCTGGTCCCAGCCATCCGAATGCTGTTGCCCTGCTGCTCTGCCTTTGTCTGAGCTAAAAAGGGGCTCTAAAAGGAGGGAGTCAGCTTCCAGATATAGGGCCCCAACCTCCCTCAACTCCCTTAAGAGATGCTTTCTTTCAAATCCTTTTCTGATCCACTTTCTCTGATAACTGTATCCCTTTCATAAGGAGTACCTGTACTGGACATCTGCCATGGGTTTTAAATACTAAGTTACAATGCTAGAACCTAACCCCTGAGTCCAAGACATTCTGTGGGGAATGCAAACCTTCCTCTCCCCACTGGCCTCCACCAATTTCACTGTAAGGGAAAAATGTTCTTCCCAGACCCTCAGGGGAAAAAGGGTGACTAGGTTAATGCCCACAGTAGGTCATGAGGAAAACTGGTCCTTTTGCAAATGTCATGGGTGCAAGCCCAGTCCAGGTAAAAGAGGGTTCTTTGGGGCTGGATGGGATATTACTACCCCCCGGGGTGACTCTAGGCATTTTGCTGCCCCAAGCACGGCAGTCCTCCGAAGCTGTGGACCTGCCACCCTCGTGGTGCCGGCAAAGTGCCCCCCGTGGCTTGCCACCCCAAGCACGCGCCTGGCTGATGGGGCCTGGAGCCGCCCCGACTACCCCCCTCCATTCTTCTGGTCAGCAAGGATAGTGCTCCTCTCCCCCAGCCTCTTCCAGCTGCTTCCTGCTCTTTCTTAGGTTTATAGATTCCAAGGCCAGAAGAGGGACTATTGTGATCATCTAGTCTGACCTCCTGTACAATACAGGCCATAGAACTTATGATAATTCCTAAAGCAGATCTTTTAGAAAAATATCTGATCTTTATCTAAAAATGGTCAGTGATGGAGAATCCATCACAACCCCTGGTAAATTGTTCCAGTAGTTAATTACTCTTTCTATTAAAAATGTACACCTTATTTCCAATCTGAATATGTCTAGCTTCAGCGGCCAGCCATTTGGCTGTTACATGTTTCTCTTTATTAAATGTTTGTTTCCCATGTAGGTACTTATAAACTGTAATCAAGTTAACTCCTTAACTTTCTCTTTATTAAGTTAAATAGATTGAGCTCCCTGAGTCTGTCACTATAAGGCATGTTTTCTAATCATTTAATCCTTGTGGTGGCTCTTCTCTGAATCCTTTCCAATTTATCAATATCCTTCTTCAATTGTGGACCCCAGAACTAGACATAGTATTCCTGTAATGGTTGCACCAGTGTCAAGTACAGAGGTAAAATAACCTCTCTCCTATTTGAGATTCACCTGTTGATGCATCCAAAGGTCACATTAGCCCTTTTAGCCACAGCATCGTACTGGGAGCTCATGCTCAGCTGATTATCCACCACACCTCCAAATCTTTTTCAGAGATGCCACTTCCCAGGATAGAGTCCCCCATCCTGTAAGTATGGCCTGCATTCTTTCTTCCTAGATGTATACATTTCTATTAGCCCTATTAAAATGCATATTGTTTGTTTGCATTCAGCATATCAAGGGATCCAGATCGCTCTTATAGGTGACCTGTCCCTTTCATGATTTACCACCCCAATTTTTCTGTCATCTGCAAACTTTAGCTGTAACTTTTTTATGTTTTCTTCCAGGTCATTTATAAAAATGTTAGGGTCAAGAACTGATCCTTGCAGGACCCCGCTGGAAACCAATCTGTTTGGTGAGGATTCCTTGTTTACAATTAGATTGTGGCCTCTCAGTTAGCCAGCTTTTAATCGAGTTAATGTGCAATGATAATTTTATATCTTTCTAGTTTTTTTAATCAAAGTGTCATGCAGTACCAAGTCAAATGCCTTATAGAAGTTTAAATATATTACATCAACACCATCTATATTTCTTGTGGCTGATCTTTAAATTTGGCTTCTTCCTTTCCTAGCAAGTCATAATCTAAGATGTACAATATATTAATAACTCTTTCATTTAGTTAGTGTGAAAGAGGAGTAAGCTGAAAGACTTGGGATCAAAAAGTCTCATTCCTTTGCCCTTTCTCCACATCCTATTTTTAGTAGCTGTCTAGCTATGTATTTCTACTGTGCCTATCACCTAGATATTTTTAACCTACTGAAGTATCTGGGCAAAGACCAGAGACAGTTACTCTCTAGTCAGGCACTAAGACACTCTGAAGATGGGTGCAACTGAGAACCTAGTTGGAGAGAGAAAGTGTAGCTGATTATTTGTCTCCTCTCCTTTCATTAGTTTGCATCTTTTTCATAGAATCATAGAATATCAGGGTTGGAAGGGACCTCCGGAGGTCATCTGGTCCAACCCTCTGCTCAAAGTAGGACCAATCCCCGGACAGATTTTAGCCTCAGATCCCTAAATGCCCCCCATTGAGCTCACAACGCTGGGTTTAGCAGGTCAATGCTCAAACCACTGAGCTATCCCTCCCCCCAGTGCTTTGGAATGCTTTAGGGCAAGATATCTTTGGGTGAAGAAAGTTGTCTGGCCATGTTGAGGCTATTTTATTGGGAGATTGTGCAAAGAGATGTGCTTTGCATTGCAATGTAAGGTCTTTAGTCAGCATGGTTCAGTTCAGTAGGACTACTTGTTTCTTTAAAATTAGGCATGTGTTTAAGTACTTTGCTTAATCAAGGTCTAACACAGCGGTTCTTAAACTGTTGGTCGGGACCCCAAAGTGGGTTGCGACCCCATTTTAATGGGGTTTCCAGGGCTGGCATTAGACTTATTGAGGCCTGGAGCTGACTTGGGCTTGCGTTTTGGTCCCCCCACCGAGGGCAGTGGGGCTCGTGCAGGCTCAGGCCTTTGCCCCACTCCTGGGATTGTGTAGTAATTTTTGTCAGAAGGGGATCACGGTGCAATGAAGTTTCAGAACCCCTGGTCTGACAGAATTGAGCCATCGGCTCATCCTCATTTCTGGTGGTAGGAAGTGTCACAGTTCAGGACAACTGCAACTGTTTTCCTCCACAAGGTTCCCAGCTCCTCAGCTGTCATCTCTCTTGGGCAGAGACCCATGTCTCTTTCCCTTCTAACCAGGATTTTCCAGGCTGCACAGACCCCTGCCTATAACATGATATTCTCAGCAAGTCAGACTGCCTATATAGGCCAGGTCTTCACTTTGCTTTCTCTTCAGAAGGCCACAAACAATGCAATTGCCAATGGTGATGAGTTACCACATGGCTTGTTAAAAACAAGCACATTTATTCTTACGGTGAGAGCATTACAGCAAAAGCATATTGAAACAATAAAGAACCTACAACTTACCAGAGATCGCAAAGGCTCTGGTGGAAATCAGTCCTTCAAACCCCATATAGGGTTTTTTCCTGTGGTTACCCATTCATACAGTCTTAGCTCAGAATAAGCACACACATTAATTGATCAGTCTTTTCTTTATGCAGTTTGAGCCTTTGATCTTGACGTCGTGACAGGTCATCACAGACAAAGGCCCGCTCCTCAGAGCATAGCTTAAAAAGGCTGTTTTTTTGCATAACCTTGTGTAGAGAATTTCCATTCATCGCCTCCTCAATATTTCCCAGGAAATCCACTTTATGTGTATTGTCCCAAAAGATGTTATATACCACATTGTTCAATATAGTCCTTTGATCCACTAACATGTAACCTTTGCATTTAATACAATGGACTCCAAACATACTTAAACTTAATTCAATAAGGTTTTTCAAGGATATTGCAGGAAATTGCCATATCTGTCGCAGAGAGTTCCACCAGAGAATTGTGCCCTCTAGCTGTAGCATCAGCTGTAGGATTGGTGGATTTGATGATCTAATAGTTAATTTATACCTCTAACTTCCATAATATTATCAAAACTTCCTTCTTTCTGTAGGCTGTGTCAATTCCAGCAGATGAAAGCACATCCTTGCCCCAAATCTTCCACATCTACAAAATCTTGGCAGAAACCACCTAATTATCAAGCCACATCAATAGCATTTGTGAAGACCACTAATGCTTTTAAGTAAAAATCTGTGTGCACATGTGTTAAGCATATTAATAGTCCATAAAGTTTTTATTAGGGTATGCAACCGGAATCATGTATACATCTTTTTGTGTAATTTTCTTTTCATGCTCTCAGTATGTTCCTATTAATCACTTGACCTTCCTTCCCATTCACTTACCTTCCCTTTTGCATTTTCCATGTGCTTCCTCTGTTCTGGGAACTAAAATTGGGTGATAATCAACAGATCCTGACCTGAGAATTAAAAAGAAACAGTAGCTTGAAGTAGGGGAGAGGGATTGCTCAGTGGTTTGAGCATTGGTCTGCTAAACATTCAGTCCTTGAGGGGGCCACTTAGGGATCTGGGGCAAAATCAGTACTTGATCCTGCCAGTAAAGGCAGGGGGCTGGACTCAATGACCTTTCAAGGACCCTTCCAGTTCTAGGAGATAGGATATCTCCATTAATTTATTTTATCAATAAACTATAACAATAGTTAGAGAATTTGAAGATAATATAAATTTAGACAACAGTAGGGAAAAACAGCAAGATAAAAACAAATATTTTTTAAAAATTAAACCCCATATGTAATTTCTAAGCCCATTATTTCCTCATTTTTCCTTCGTCTTATGTAATATGTGTATTTCCTCTGATCAAATCTAGTGTGAGGACTGATTCTGGAAGATACCAAACAACTTTTGAGAGGTGCTGAGAGCCCTTGATTCTCACTGTAGACCCTCTCTGATTTAATAACCAGAAATAGTCAGCACTGTGGGTTTGCCTTTCGTCTGCAAGGCATCACAATATTTCTTTATAGTGTGCTTGGGCATTGGGACAGTCCTGATTTAGAAGGAGAATGACACCTTCTAAATTGCCAATACCACTTCCTGCAACAACTTTGGCTTTCCTTGGAGGCCTCCAATAAATGTTGACAGGCCTGACTCTGCCATGTAAGATTTAACAAAATCAATCCTAAATGAATAGAATGATTTTGGAAATTCAAGGTAGAAATCAATGTCTTGTTGCAGATAAACAGGTCACTTTCCTTTAAAAATAAGTGGTCACTCTTCAGACAATGGCTTTAATAAACATCTTTAGAATAAATATTAAAATGTTTTCCTCAGCCTAACAGTGTGGACCTCAGTTGAAGGCCAGTGAAATATAAATAGGTCAGTCAAGAGATCCATAAAACTGTACAAGGGTAGGTTACATGCAAACATAACAGAAATATGCTGGGGATATTTCTGGTTCCACAAATTCTAATTGAAAAATTGAGAGTAAGAGAGTTTCCTGTGCTCATCCAAAGTAGCAGAGAAAATGGCATGTTTTGGTGAGTGTTCTTTCTCCTCTGAGCATTATTTACCAAACAGCAATAATCAAGGCAGATGATTATAAGGACTGGTTTTAGTGAAGTATTTTTGTTTGATTTTCAGCCAGTTGAGAACATCTGAATAAATCAAATCTGTTTTGTCTACTCATAATGCCCTGGGGGTAGCTCCTTCCAGTTCCTGACCAGCCAAAGAAGAATCTGCCCTCAGAAAATCTATTCCAGGTGTTGCATTGAGCCCAATGAATGATGGGAGAAGAGTTTGGGAATGTATTCAGTGCCATGTGCATGCTCATTTAGTGTAGATATGATCAATAAAGCTCTGTCTTGCAACTCATTATTGCGCATCAGTGCCTTGAATTGAGGTGCTTCCTAGCAGCAAGGATACACCACTATTTGTGTTGGTTGACTACATAACTGCTCACATAATTTTTGTCTATAATGGAAATATAGCGGACATTAGCACTCTTAATATTCTCTTGAAATGAATATTTGAAATTATGATCTATCTGAATCTCTATTTGATGATATTGTCTTCCATGTACAAAGATCATCATGTGTGTGTTCCAGCAGTGGCATTAGAATGGTGGCGTTCAACCATTTTTCCTTTTCCAAAAGACACTGACAATGTATTTAGGCTGGTATATGACATTTCAGAGTTTAAAAGGCTTTCTGGTGCATGGCTTTTGGACTGACAAATGTTTGATTTTTATTTTTTTTAATGTACAGTAAGTATAATTCAGTTGGTCTGTTAGCAAATGGAGTGACAGAACAAAATGAATATAATTCAATTAATAACTGCACCACTGACCAAGACAGAATACAATTTTACTGAATATTTGCCAAAAATATGTTGTTAAATTGGTGTGTCTGATATATTAGAGATGGAAAAGACTTGTTAAAACCATGTAGTCTAGCCTCCTACTAATATGGGACTATTATTTTCTAGTGCTGTGTTTAAGTTAGTTTTAAGGAGTAATTACCAGCATTTTCTTCCTGGCTTTTACCAGCCTTTTTTTTTTTCACCTGTAAAGTTGTCAGCCTAGTTATTTATACTTGCATTAACATTACTTGAATGTCTAAATATCTAATTGCTCCTGCAGGTCAGGTATTCAGACATCCATGTGACAATGATTGTGCCCAAATAATTACACACATGCATAGTTATGGCACAAATTAGGTGTGTAACCCAGTGCCCCCATATTTGCCATCATAAAAAGGGAGGCCAGCTTTTGCAAATCTGGCACTATCACAAGATACTGATACCTAGAACCACCAAATACATTTTTCTACTGCTGCTTTTGTTTGTTTTACATTAAAGGCATTTGGGAAGAATCCTGCCCTGACAAGAGGTAAACTAAACAGTTAGCTCTTTTTCATCTTTAATTTCTGTAATTCGGATTATTGATAGTTTGGCCAAATGGAAATGTTGCTTCATTTTTTCCTCATATATTGCTCTCTACTACCAAACAAACAGACGTTCATGTAGCTCTGGGGTTCCAAAATAATCTCTCTCACTCAGAGCTTGACTCCAACATCACCCCCTTGCAAAAGTACATTTCAAGGTTTTGAGGAAACAGTAAATTGGGTAAGTGCCTGCATCAGCTACTTAGCTGCATATTAAACATGATGGTGTTGCAGAAATTTGAAATCTCTATTTATACTAACCACAGATCCAGTCTTTATAAATAAAGGATCTTGTCAGAGCAAAATATTTCCTCAAACTCATCAAAGCAATAACTGCTCTATGTGTTTTAGTAAAGTTTGTAGTACTTCAATCTGGTCATTTGAATCTCTGTTTTCTAATTTGAACAAATTTGTACTGATGCATCTGCTATATGAATAGCTGAATGGTATTTTAGTATCTTTATTTCTATGATAAGAGAGAATTGGAGAGCTTTTATGAGACTTTTTTATGTTAAGTTCGTAGGTAATGAAAAGACACTATTTATTCTGCACACAAAATAACTTATTCTTGTTGATCTTTAGATGGAGAAATTTGTAGAAGAAATGGGGAATGAAGCCCATCTATGAGTACCGTGAATGACTACTCTGGGGAAGATTTATAAAAGATAAGTAACACAGTGAAGTCTAGTACATTTCTAAGAGAAAAAATTGTCCTTTAGGAACTGTGTCATCATGAATGCTGTGATACCAGAATGCATTGTTGTGCATGGGATTTGAGGGTGTATGGAGCCAAATTTCTGCCCATACGGGGCAAAGCTGTGCAAAAGTCATAGGAAAACTCAGCATATAAAATCTTGTCTCCTGTACTTTTCCAGTGTAGAGGACAATCTGGCCTTATGACTGCAAACCATAGGAAGCACTTAAAAAACGAGACGTAGGTGGTCACTTTCTTCATGTGTCCTCAAAGTGGCTTCAGTGTGTTCCAGGCTGTGCGTCCATCTTGAAGAGCTAAGCAAAATCAAAATATTTCAGATCTGGAATTATTATTATTATTTATCATTATTATTCTGAGAGTTGTATTGGATAAAGTGAGGCCGGCTAGTATGGGTGTGGCTGATCAGAATGCTAGATCCTCATTCCTTCTGACCAGCAGGCTAAACCCCAGATCTTGTGGCCAGCTAACCCAAAATCTAGGTGGTTAAAATTAAGAAATACCTGGTTCCAATGCCTCAGATTGGAAATAGAAGAGGGGAAATAGAATGTCCCCTTGCATTAAAGTCTCTTCTCGCTTTGCCTGCCAGTGAAACAAATAAAAAAATGTTCTTCCCTTCAGTACCTGTACCTGAATCTGATTTATTTATTTTACTGTTTAGCATGGACAGGAATTAGCTGTCTACTAGAGACTGCATTGTATTTGGTAAGCATTCCTTGTAAGTGCATGTTGCTTTGATTTGTTTCTAGGATAGTAAGGGTGCGAGGGACCACTCAGTGTGGTGGCTACTTCCTGATGAACTGTGGCTATGCACCTTCTCAGTTTTTCCCATAAAGAGCTTTCTTAGGTTACCCAAGTCTGTTAAAGCAGCGAAGAGTCCTGTGGCACCTTATAGACTAACAAACGTATTGGAGCATGAGTTTCGTGGGTGAATATCCACTTTGTCGTTGGAAGGTGTCTGTTTCCTACACAGCTGAATTGAAAGAATTGGCTTTAGCATTTGAAAATGTTATGTCCTGTCTGATGCTTGTCATGCTGCCTTGCAAACAGTATAAATACACCTCTACCTTGATATAACGCTGTCCTTGGGAGCCAAAAAATCTTGCCGTGTTATAGGTGAAACCGCATTATATCGAGATTCCTTTGATCCACCGGAGTGCGCAGCCCCTCCCCCGCCCCCACCCGAGCACTGCTTTACCACGTAATATCCAAATTAATGTTATATCGTGTTGCGTTATATTGAGGTAGAGGTGTATACAAGTGTAAAGAAAACTGTGAAGACACTTGACATTAGGAAGGTTCAGAGTTATAAATGAAGACCTATAATTGAAAAGAAAATGGCTGATTTAATAATGATAAAATCAAATTCTAAATTAAATAATTTAGAATTGATTTAAATTGCTTTCTAATGGTGCTGCTATGTCTCAATCCTACTGTACTTTCAATTACATAGAATCCTTGCTTAACAGTAGCATCAAAATGACATCTCTTCCTGATAGAGAACAGACTCACTCACATACTGAAATTAGAGATGGACACTGAACCAAAATCCTGAAATGGAACAACCCATAATAAGTTCAGATCCAGATCTAAACTTTGTGGCCCAGGCCCATCGCTGAACAGATATTGGTATGAGTGTTCCTAAGAACTGTGGTGCATATTTCTTTTTAAAACACGAAAGCAAGTAAATGTCATAGTTAAGGTTGCAAACCACTTCCTTGCTAACATAGCATTTTCAAAGGCCTTAACTTACTAAAATATTCACCTTTGAGGCACACATTTTCCATTTTTGATCTTTGCACAGAGGTGAATATTTTGGAAAGTTTGAGCAAAAAGACATTTTGACCTTTTAATTATGAAAAGGAGAAAATACATTTCCTGTTCATTATTGTCACTTGTATATGTTTGAAATAACTCAAAACAACTGAATCTTGAAACATGGAATTTGGCATGTGACTAATATTTAATGTGTAGTATCTGTTCTGGTACATTTTAAAAAAAAGTACTACAGTGACAAAACAGTGAACATTTGAAAATTCTCTCATACAAATACAGCAGAAATACCATTTAGTTTTAAGGTACAATATTAATTCCTGGAGGCGCCTCACATTCTTGTAGTGCTATTTGAAGGTAAGATCCAGCTCTTATTGTCTTTTCATTGACTTCAAGAAGAACAGGATCAGCCCCTATCTGCATGATGGGATGCTTAGTCCAATGAACTGCTTCAAATTAGCCAGGATCTTACAAGTTGGTAGTGAGGTTGGAGGGGAAAAGAAGCAGCTTTGGTTTTCTGGACTGACGTATTCAACCTTCTAGATGGAATAAGCTGAGCAGGGTTTGTGCTGAAGGAGCCTGGTAGGAGTAATATATATATTTTTTTGCCAAGGCTTTCCTTTTCTCTCTCTGCTGCTCAGCACTGGTAAAGAACAGGAGCAGATGGGCTTCAGCTGTTTCCTATGCTAGTGCAAATAGAAACGAGTTTCCACTGGCCCGTGCTTGTGGAGATGTGCTAATTCTGGCCAAAACAAAATTTCACCCTTAGTATATATTTGGAGAGGAGAAGGGAAAAGACTCTTTTTCCATGCCCTTACTTGAAATTTGTGGTGAAAGTATAATTATGATTTCACTTGTGATGTGTAATTGTAGCCCTACCTGTGTGTTTGCACTAGTTTTATTTTAGTACAGTAGAACCCTATTTATCCAAGCCTCCATTATCTGGCTCAATGTATTAACCAAACCACCAGCGCACAAACAGGAATAGTGTTTCTCATCCTTTTTGTGGCAATTGCCCAGGGCCCCACAGCTTCATAGCCTCCTGTGGCAAGTTACCGCAGTCTGAGCCCTGCTGCCTGGCAGGGGTCAGCTAGTTTTAAAGCAACTCCTCAGCTTAAAATAACCTCTTTGCTCATTCTGCTGATTATCTGAATTTTTGATTATCCGATCTGGCCCCGGTCCCAATTACATCAGTTAAACCAAGTTCCACTGTGTTTGCATTATTTACGGCATGCCCTGTGGAAAAACCTGACGTATTTGTCATTATTCTCACCATGATCAGCACCACCAGTGGTGGTCATCATTGGTGTCTCCCCGCCAAGGCATGCGGGCCAGGTTTCAGCTTTTATAATGTGTTACGCTAACACCAACTGGGGCTCATCCATATTTATGACGTTTTAATTCCTTTTCCTTATTTGAACCTCCACACCTCACTCCTTTTTGGGTGCCCCATTTTTCATTGGCTAGCTTATTTCTCTTCTGATCATTAGCAATTATGTCACCGTATCACCACAGTAACAGTCTCTGACATTTCACCCTGCTACCAATAGTCATGTTTTGGTGTCTACTGATCTCTCATAGACATTATTATCCAAACTTAGCTGATATTTTCAAAACATCAGCATATCACAGACATAGACACAAGCGCAGCAAGTTTAATTATTAACTTACTTACGTTAATTTATCTTTGCAATATAGCTAATTTATCCTAAATGCTAATTTGGCTAAGGTAAATATTATACAAGTGTGAGCTCTGTAGGCTCTGTGTTAAAACATTAATTCTTATATTTTACCTCTATATCCTAAATACACTTGATACCTTTTATTCTTGGGTACAACACTTAGCTTTTTGATTTTTCAGGGCACAGTTACAATAGTTGTCATACTTGACTCTAGAGGGCAGCCAGCAAAGGACACTCTCCAGAATCCATCATCATCATTGCCCAAATGAATCAAGGACTGCAAGGGACACAGCAGGGGATGGCATGGTCCTGAAGGAAGATGCAGGATGGGCTCAGTGCTGGGACACAATGGGTGATGGCCCAGTCCTTGTAAGTAGAGGGCTGGGATAGCGCGGAATGGCCTAGTCCTGAAGGAAGAGGTGGGGTGGGCAGCTATGCTGGGGCAGTAGGCGATGGCTTGGTTCTCTGCAAGAAGAGATGTGGTGGTCAGGATCAACTCTGCCCTCACACCTCTGCACAGGGCTTTCCCTGCTGCCACCCTGGCCCAGGGCCCAGTCATGGAACCCCCATCTCATCCCCTAAGGGGATGGATGGAGTTCCCTGCCCCAGGCCATGCTCCTCCAGCTCTCTGACCCAATTCTGTCCATTAGAGGGCAGGGCTCAGAGGGAGTTAATGAGCCCAGCTGCTCAGGGGTGCCCTTCTCATAAGTGGAGAGAGAGTAGTTTTGCTCCTCACCACTCTTCCCCTGCCTAAGAAGGGGAAGAAGGGGAGCAAGAGCCCTTGAAGCAACCCCAACAGCCTCTTCTTCAGTGTTTTCTGCAGGCAGGATGTATGGACTCAATGAGGTGGGAAGCGCTGAGGCGGGGGAGTATAGGGCTCACATTTAGGTTGGGGAGAATGGGGTTAACTCTGAGGCAGGAAACACTGAAGCAGATTGGAACAGGGCTAGTGGTGAGGAGAGAGGGGAAGGGGCAGAGGGCCAGATTGACTCAGGAATTTCTAAGGTCAGGGAAGGGATGGAGACCCAGGGTGGATGGGAAATGTTAACACAACAGCAGTTGGGGCATCTCAGGCTGAAGAAAGAAAATGCTGACATAGGAGATGAATGGGGAACCAGGCAAATTCAGAAAATACTGAGGTGGAGGCTCAGGCTGGAAAGCATAAATATTGCCTTAGTCACTGACTTAGTTATAGATGTCAGTTAATTCAAAGTTGCCTTAATCACCTGACCGCTACTAATTTTGTATTAACAATTCAGAGAAGCTTAGTGTAGTAGTTGTCAAAGGAAGATCTGGAGATCTTATCTTTGAAGTAGGACTTTATTAGGTAGTTTTCTCACCATGGGAGGCTTGGGAGGTGGTGGAATCCCAGTGCAGAGTATGAAGACGCCATGGAACTCTCTTGGAGCCAGATTTCCAGGCTGTGTGCAGACTCAGGGAAAACAAGGCCGCCTCACTCGTTCACACTCAGGTTGTGTTGAGGACACAGAGCCTGCTGAGCCCTGTCCCAAGGTGGTCTTAGCCTCTCTGTCTCTCTCTTTTCAGCACCTCCAAGAAAGAAAAGAAGAAGGAAGCCTTTAAGAAGCGGCGAGAAAATAGAAGGAAAGAAAGCAAGTCACTATAGGTGGAAGAGAAGGAAAGGGACTTTGGATAAAGTGAGCTCCCTGTAGTTAAGGCTCGGGTCATGTGGGGCTACTGAGCCTTTTAATACCTTGAGCATTGTGACCACCTTGTAACTATGGTTCAATTCTGTGCTCTCATGGCCTCTTGGCATTATGATCCTTTAACTGGCTAGTGTGAATGGTTACCCTGTAATTAGAGTGCAAGTCATGCTGCTGTCGCTCAGGTGGAGGATACTGAGCTCTTTGGAACCCTGAGCAGTAATCCAGGGTAAGGTCTCTGCCCTCGTGCCCTTTTGGCATTATGACTTGTTGGCAGTCTAGTCAGCATGACAACCCTATAGCCAGGGTGCATTTCACGAGCCTCTTTCACTTTTATGGGACAGAATGAGGCCTTTGGTACCTTGAGGTGTGTGGACCCCCTGCAATTCAGGAGAAGCTCTGTCCTTTGGTCTCTTGGCCTTAGGCCCCTGTCATGGTATGAACCCCCCACTCTGAACCTTAGCGTCCAAAAGATGGGGTACCAGCACAGCATGAACCCCCCTAAGCTTAATTACTAGCTTAGAAATGATACAGCTGCCACCACCCAAAAGTATAATGTTTTGGGGCACTTCTGACTCCCCAAATCCTTCCCTGGGGACTCCAAGACCCAAAACCCCTTGAGTCTCACAACAAAGGGAAATAAACCATTCCCCCCCTCCTTTCTTCCTCCCAGACTAAATCATCTTTCTAACTGGTACTTACTAAATTGAACAGAATAGACTGTTTCAGAAGATGGGAGGAATCGGTTACATGTCTGGCTTCTCTTAATCCCAAGAGAGAACAGAGAACAAAAAAAGCAGCACAAAACAAAGACTTCCCTCCACTGAGATTTGAAAGTATCTTGTCTCCTGATTGGTCCTCTGGTCAGGTGTTAGCCAGGTTTACTGGACTTGTTAACCCTTTACTATCTGTTTATGACAGCCCCTGTAGCAAGCTAATCTTAATGGAGCGCCCTGTAATAGAGATGCTGGTCAAATTCCTCTTGTTTATAAGGGATTAGGGATATTTTAGTGCCATTGGTACTGAGACCTGCCTGTAATTTGAGTTCAGATCTCCACCTTCTTGACCTTTTGGCATTTTGCCCCGTTGGCAGTCTAGCCAGCGTGACAACCCTGTAACTAGGGTCACATCTCCTGGTAATGAGGGCGTATGGCCTTTTTTGTACCATGTCCCGTGTGACCACCCTGTGACCTGGGTTCAGGTCTCTCTCCTTTTGTGTCTTGCAGTTATGCTGTTTTGTTCAGCTAGTCACAGTGACTACCCTGTAATTAGGGTAAGAGTTGTCATTCTCTTGCTTAGGCAGGGGACATATCTTTGAGCTGTATGACTGCCCTGTAATGATGGTTCAGGTCGGCACTTTTGGCCTCTTAATATTATCCACTTGTGGCTGGCTAGTGAGAGCGACCAGCATGTAATGAGGCTGCATGTTGCCTCCCCCTCACTTCTGAGGAATATTGAGCTCTTTGGTACCTTGAGCTGTTTGACTGCCCTGAAACGAGGGTTCAAGTTGGCACTTTTGGCCTCTTGTTATTAATGTCTTGTGGCTGGCTAGTGAGAGTGACTATCCTCTAAGGAGTCTGTAAATTACTTGGCTACCATTTATGGGGGATATTGAGCTCTTTAGAACCCTGAGCAGTGTGACATCCCCACCCCCCCCATAATTGAGGGCAAGATCTCTGCCCCTTCTCACTTGGCATTAGTGAACCTTTAGCTGGAAAATTTGACTGATCACCCTGTAACTCAGGGTCTAGGTTGCCTCCCTCCTTGTTGTACATGGGTAGGGGATTAGGGCATTTTAGAAATTTGAGCACGGTGACCTCCGTGAACTTGGAATCGAGTTCCTACCCTTCAGTCTCTTGACATTATGCTGCTGTAACCCACTGGTCAGGATGAACACCCTGTCAGTAGGGTACAAGCCTCCTCAGTCACTATTTGTTGTGCCCCCGAGAAACTCTGTCCAGAGTCCCGGCCCATTGCACTCCCGTCCCGGTCGGTCTGAAATTCCGCAGCCAAGCCTCATGGCTTTAACCCGCTTCACTGCTGGAGACAAGACGTTCTGCAGCAGTTGCTGGTAAGTTCCAAAAGAGAGGTTCCTTTGGCAGTTTGGAATAAAATTGATTAGAACCAGTAAGGGTGTTGTGCATTCAAAGGCAATGACGTTGATGAATTTCATGCTCCCTCCCCATCCAAATAAACTATGTCCAGAGTCCTGGCCCTTTGCACTCTTTCCCAGCTTGCCTGGGACTGTGCAGCCAAGCTTTGTGATTTCTTCCCCACTTGGAGTTGGAGACAAAATATTTTGCAGCAGCTGCTGGTTATTTTTAGAGATTCCTTTGGCAGTTCTGGAATCAATCAATCAGTATAAGTATTCTTTTTTGCCATTGATCTTGTAATATATGTCAGTTCTTTCACAGTGTCTGTAGTGATCTTAAGTATCAGAGGGGTAGCCGTGTTAGTCTGGATCTGTAAAAGAAGCAAAGAGTCCTGTGGCACCTTATAGACTAACAGACGTATAGAAGCATGAGCTTTCGTGGGTGAATACCCACTTCGTCGGATGCATGTCTGTATACAATCCTTTAGTGATCTTGCTAAGTTTTGTATTCATATTTTTGAACTGGGCTATGTATGAGTTGTGATGGGGAGATTTGAACCTCTTATCTTTGAGGTAGCGTTTTTTGGTAATATTGTGTGATTTACCTTTCTTGGTAGTGTGCTAATTTAACTAGCTTGTCAGAGTTATTTTCTCTAAATTATATTATAGTCGTTATTTATCATTTGTCTCTTACATCCTGGGCCGACTCCTGGCTAAGCACTCCTTTGGTGTTACAGCCTCCTGGGCACTCCTTTGGTGTTGCCTGTGATTTTTAGAGCTGCTATAAGTCATTGCTTTTGCCTCAGTTTTACTTTTCAGAGACTGTGTCCATTTCAGAGCATTTAAACCACCTTGGGTTTATTTGAATAAATGAATCTGTATACAATCCTTTTTTCCTTTGATTTTGTAATTCAGTTCTTACTGCTTTTAATCATTTCTTTCTGGCTTTTGTTTTGAGAATTTTCAGATGCTTTGGAGTTTTCTTAAAACTTTCCTGCATCATAGGGATAACTGGACAAGATGGAACCCCCAACTAAAAAGTAGGAAAAAAGAATGAAAAGGAACTATGGAAAAGTAGAAGGGAAATACATGCTGAGAGCATAGAGTAATTGGAAATCCCCGTAATTATGAGATACTTCCAGCATAATTCATACAATAATCTCACTCAATGAATAAAACTTACACTAACTTAATTCCTTAATGGAGTTTCTAAAGCAATATTAAGTATTCCTTATGTACCTCCTAGTAAGTTTTGTAAGTATTGTAGCAACCTCCCCCCCTCTTTTTTTAATTCTCTTCAGGTTTATAAGGGTAGCATCTAAATGCATTGGAAGTATAAATTCAACAAGTGACTCATATCTCTCACCTATTAAATGCTGCTAAAAGGCAGTAGTGTATAACAAACTGAATCTCAAGTAATTAGTCATAGTAAAAGAAAATTGTTGATGAACCACAGCACCGATGATTGAAGAGTTTCCTGCTGCATCCTTTCCCTGTTTCTATAACTACCTTTGCCATGTGAGAGACCACTGATAATACACCTTATCTGATAGTATATGTGGCCTCCCAAGAAAAGGTCTTTGCAATCAACCTAGAAAGCAGGGATGGGCAAACTACAGCCTGCGGGCCGGATCTGGCCCCTCAGGGCTTTGGATCCAGCCCGTGGGATTCCCCCCCCCCCAGCACAACGAGCCCCACGCCACTCTCAGCTGTGGCCGGCCCAATGTTCCTGTGGCCCCTGAACCCTTGCCTACAGGCACCGCCCCCTGCAGGTCCTATTGGCCAGGAACAGGGAACCACAGCCAATGGTAGCTTTCGGGGAGGTACCTGGAAGTGTGGCAAGGGCAGCGCATGCGGACCCCTCCACCCTCCCCTCCCCCAGGGGCTGCAGCACTTCCTGGAGTGGTGTGGGGCCGGAGACAGGGCAAGCAGAGAGCCTGAACTCCTCCTGCACCCTACCCCCCCAACTCCTGCCATAAGCCCCCTGCATGCACCCCGCAACCCTCCTGCACTGCAACCCCCTGCCCTGAGCCCCTTCCCGCAGGCTGCACCCCTGCCCTGAGCCCCACCTGCACTCTGCACCCTTCCTGCACCCCTGCCCCCAGCCCCCTTATACAGCCTGCACCCCTGCCCTGAGCCCCACCTGCACTCTGCACCCTTCCTGCACCCCTGCCCCCAGCCCCCTTATACAGCCTGCACCCCTCCTCTGCCCCAATCCCTTGCCCTGAGCCCCTTCCTGCACACCGCATTGCTTCCTGCGCCCCAACTCCCTGCCCCAGCTCTGCATACAATTTCCCCACATAGATGTGGCCCTTGGTCCAAAAAGTTTGCCCACCCCTGCTATAAAGCATGCTTTGTGCATCATGTTTTCACATTCTGGTAAAAAAAGCAGGACAGAGCTTTTGGGTTTAATTTATGAAATGTAACCTTTACCATTCCTTTACAGCCATCTTAGTCCGTTGGCTAGAACCATTTGGAAAGGATAAGAAAGAACCAAGATGCCTTGTGGCCACCCTAAAGAGGGCACCGAGGAGCCTATATTGCCATTGTGCACACTATTTATACTTCTCTCTTCAGAAAGTGGCAGAGTTTTAACTGTAAGATCAGTAGGGGCCCAGGCCTGCCAGGTTACCTCCTCTCTTACTCTTTTGACTAATTCCAAAGTGGGATGAAAAGGGCTCTGCAGAATTTATATTCACAGAGACCCTTAAGAGTTGAGCACTTGCACAGGCCCCTGAGCACTTTAGGGATCCCTTGAACATTTAAAAAGCTCAAAGTGTAATAATTGCAGAAAACAGTTCAGTCAGTTAAGTGTTGAACAGTGCTCTGTATGAAAAGAGTCTTCATTTTAGTAATTAATTCTCTTCTGTATTGAAAATATTATTTTGCTAAAATCACCACTTGTGAAATGATTTAACAAGGATCGGTTATTGCTATTTGATAAAACTTTCAATATTCCATGTTAAATTCATAGGTTTAACTGCAGCTGTCACAAACATCATGCTTTATTTTACTTTCTGTAACTCTGTATCTATTAACATAATTTATTTAATAAAGTTAATAAATTCAGGATTAGCCTCAACTCACTCTGTCTCTGGATTCCAATAAAGTTGCTAAGATTCACTACATTTAATTGTGATTTTTATTTCTTATTATTATGGTCTTTGGAATTAGCTGATCTGTAATGGTGCAAGTTTCATTTTTCTCTTGCTCTCTATGATCACTTTTTTTTGTTGTTTTTTGTTTTGGTGGCAGACTGCAGTGGGACTTTGAAATGAAGATGCAGAACTTACCACTCCATCAAGGTATAAAGTTTTTCTTGTGCTTGTTAGGTGCACACAAGTGGGACTTTATTTGGTCACTTTGTGCCACTTTGCTTACTGTCCACGGGCCTCTAGTCAGCTGTAGATTTTCCACTCCTTTGGATCTCCTGAGTTTTGCAGAAGCAGAGACTAATTTCTGCACACTTGGTATGCGAGGCCCCTATGTAAGAGTGGCAAAAAACAGGGAAGGCCCCCCCTGATTTTCTGTAGCATGCCAGCACAGGAAAATTCAAAAGTAGTTAAGTAAATTAAATATGGGGAATAATACTACATTAATCCCTTCTTAATGTTCAGAAATTAATTTAGTTTATAGTATTACATTTTCAATACACTTTAGGTTTTTTTACATAAATGAGAATCTGCATTTGGGTGGGAGAGCTGGAGACAGAATGTTAAGTATCATACCTTGTTCTAATGCAGTGATCAAAATTTGAATTCATTGTTCACCAAAAAAGGTTGGTTTGTTTGTTGTTGTTGTTGTTTTTGCCATTTGATGATTCCTTTATATTGCACCAGATGCTTTTTGTCCTATTGAAATGTATGGGGATGTGTTAGCGTGGCACTTCTGTTTTACTATTCTACCCGTATGACTTAATATTCAAAAATGAGAAACTTGGAAAGCGCATACTCTAATATGAGGTGATAGATCACCTGTATGAAAAGCAGAAGCTGAAGGACACAAATGGAAAGTTTATACACACAGTGACTTGGATTTGCATGGAGGGAAAGAGGTTTGAAGCATTGTTTTCCCAGTGAAGTTGAATCAGTGTGAACCTCAATGCTTACAGGTTTTAATAGGTCTGCTGTTTGCAGTTTACTTTTATGGACTGGTGCTGTACTCCTGTGTTCAGTAATAGCATGTTTTAGGCCCACTGTTGCCAGTGAGGGGCTTGAGCCTGTCTCATGATGCTGGGAGAAGCTCCAGCTTTCAAATTTGCTAAGGGCAAGGGGAGGATGAGAGGGAGAGACCCTCTCTGCTTGGCTGCCTGCACCCTTGAACTGAGCAACCAATCAGCGCTACATGAAGAGCTCTCTCACACCACACCACACGCCCTAGCAAACCTCAAGCCATTCAGGAGGGGAGGAGCTAAAGACTCCAGAGTTTAGGGCAGTTTCCTTTGCCACTTATGAGCAATAGCACAACTCCTCCCCACTCTTCCCCAGTTGCACAGTGCTAAACTGCCCTATGAAACAGTGTGGAAGGGGGAACCCTGTCACCCATCCAATCCCTGGAAGGAGGGGGATGAAAAAACCCAGGAGAAGCAGAGATGAGGCTGACGTGGCAGTGTTGACTTGATGGTGCTAGGACTTCTTAAACAGATGCTGAGTCTCTCTCTCACACACACTCTCTCTTTTGCTCTCTCTCTTTCCAAGTGTTGCCAAAATGGAAAAAGAGAGAGGCTGCTCTCTGAGAGGTAACTAATACCTGTCTTTGGCCCCTGCTCTTCTCTCCCACCCCCACACCGACCCCCAGGGTTTTACTCAGAATTTCCTCATCACTTCCCTCAGTAATTTATCATTCTTGCTAACTTCAGTTAATGTATTACATACCCACATTTTGGATAGGAAAATAGAAACCATTATTTCAGTCTCGCCTCTGTGTTTGGACTGTGCTTTAGGTTTCCCAGATTCCTCTCATTTATGGTCCCATTACTTATTTTGTAAGAGGCAGGCTGAGTTTTGCACAGATGTTCTGTCTCTAGAAAGCAACTTTGTGGCCGTAGCAGGGGAAGCCGCCGAGGGTGCTTCCACTGCCACACCAAGGGCCACATACAGAGGCATTGCCCTCTGAGGCAGAGGGGGGAGAGTCAGAAGCTAAGGCTCAATCTGGGACTAGCCGCCAGGACGGGGTAGTGCAGATTGAGGCCCCCAGAGAGAAGGGGGCTGGGGCATAGAGGCCCCACCTTAACCAGGGAACCCACACAAGGGCCAAGAGGGCTGAGGTGGGAACCCAAACAAATGTGGGAACCCACGTAGGGCCAGGGAAGTCTACGGTGAGGACCCAGACAATTGAAGAGAGAAGCAGGTGGTTCCAGCTGGTGGAGGGCCTGCACTATGAAAGAGATTCCCTGAAGGCCCAGTTGCAAGGGGCACAAGGGTGATAGGGAATTCCCCCCTCCCCGAGAGGGTTCTTAAGGGGGAGGATGTGTAGTGGAGTAGACTGCCCCACTTCCTGTGTGAACGGGCTGTGGCAGGCCAGGGCACCTGTGCAGACAGGGAGCCAGTCAGAAAAGGGCTTATGGGGAGCCAATCAGGGCCAGGCTCAACCATATATAAAGGCTGCCCAGGAAGGGAGCAGTCTGTCTGTCCCAGGCCTTTGACAGAGGAAGGTCAGTCTCCAAGGGTGGAGATTAGCACTGCAGACAGTGCAGTGCTGCCCAGGCTCGGGGAGGCTAGAGAACTTGAGCCCATAGCCACCAGGCTGCAAGTCCTGAAGGGAAGGACCTAGTGTGTGCAAGGGGCTGTAAGGGAAGCAGCCCAGGGAAGCAGACAGATGAGGGGAGAGGAGGACAGAGAGGCTACCGCCAGAGGGTCCCTGAGCTGGGACCCAAAGTAGAAGGCAGGCCTGGGTGCCCCCCTACCTCCCTTGCAGTACACCCAGCCATTGGCCGTAGGGAGTGGCCATTGTACTACGCCAGATCCCTGACAAGAGGGATTAGACTCAGGGCAGTTAGTCATGGTGGCTGGGGTGTAGGACTGCTGATTACCGACCCCCAGAAGGGGGTGCAGATGGACTAAGGGGCACTGCCAGAGGGCAATGGCCTTGAAGAGGATGCTGCCGAGCAAGGAGCAATGTGGGTCCAGAGATGCCAAAGGAGGACAGAAAGATGGACAGGACACCACCAGGAGGGGGTGCTCTGCTGGACAGAGCTAATTCCCAGAGTCACCAGCAGGAGGTGCCAGGTGGTGAGTTCCCAACCCGTTACAGACCTGTTAGGGTCTGCTTGCCCTTTTGATGGCTTATGTAGTAGACCCTGAGGCCCGTTGCAGTCCATTGTTTAACTTCTAAAAACAGGTGTTCTTTTTAAAATCACTTACTTTTAGCTAACTTTTCAAGATTTGTAAATATCCAACACAGCCCCAAGGAATGTTCCTCCCATTATGCACATTGGCTCTCCTGTGTTTGACTTTCATGAAATTGGGTAATTGATTGTGCTCTTACTGGAGGTGAGTCAAATCCCATCAACGCCATTGCTCTGACTTCAAAGGGCTTTGTAGAAAGAAATCCCATCTATAAGAATGGCCATACTGTGTCAGACCAGAGGTCCATCTAGCCCATTATCCTGTCTTCTGACAGTGGCCAATGCCAGGTGTCCCAGAGGGAATGAACAGAACAGATAATAATCAAGTGATCCGACCCCTGTAGCCCATTCCCAGCTTCTGGCAAACAGGGATCTATGCATTTATTCAGCAAAACAAGTTCTTAGAATTGAGAACTGTAGTGGTGACTTCAGCTTGTCCTTTCAAAAGACCACAAGAAAAGAACACCTCTGAAGAGACTTGTAAAAAGACTAATGGGCTAGATTAAGGGTATTTAGGCACCTAACCTGGTCCGGTATCTCCAAATCCAACTTTTTAATCAGTTTCCTGTTGAGTTTATCTTTTTTATTTACATTACTAAAACTCATTCTCCTCTAAAAATCTGCATTTTAGACATTGCTTATGAACATGGGGGGGAAAAAACAACCAACGCCTCCTTCCCAAAATGCCATTCCCATGTGTCAGTGACTTGTATTTTCATTCCAGATCAACATGTCAGAATGAAACTTGGTTTACTTTGAAATGTTGCTTTGGAAAATTGAAATATTTTCCTACAGGAAAGTTTTCAATGAAATATTTCGATAAGATTGCTTTCAACGACTTTCTATTCAATCTGATCTGTACACACATTAGTAACAATATTCCCCCTTTGAATTTAGATTACAAGCATTGCTTTCATTATTTATATCCGTACACTCTAATGCTATTGGCCTGATTCTGATTTCACTTAGTTCAGGTTTATACAACTACAATGCCATTGAGTTTAGTGGGGCTATTCCTGATTTACAAGTGAAATCAGAATCAGGCCCATCATAGACTGTAAGCGTCTGAGGGCGGGAACTGTCTTTGTTCAATATTTGTACAGCACCTACCCAATGGGTTCCTGGTCAATGAGTAGGGCTCCTAGATGCCAATATACAAATATAACATACCATAAACTAAACTCAATTCCACACATAGGCCAATCTAGCCAGACATGGTAACCAGAACAATCAGTTCAATACACTAACTACAGATAATACTTCCTTTGTTTAATAAGTCAGTTTTAAATGCAAAATGTTTTGGTAAGTAAAAAAGTTTGTAACAAGCACATTTAGGGTAGTATTTTTAAAGATGAAAACTAACGCTGTTTGTGTGTTTGAATTGAATTTCCGTTTTCATCCAGATAGGGCCTGACACAGATTACAAGTAAAAGTTCATCTACTAAATTAGAAATGTATCATTCACCATGTTTTAACATGAAAATAAGAAAAAAATTAAGAATCTGAATAAATGGAAGCTAAATTACATAATTTCTTAATTTGGTGCTGCTGTATATACACACTTTAGTATAAAGGCTAAACAGTAGTTTGTGTGCAGAATACACAATATGTCAAACATAAAAGAGACTTTTGACATGCTCTGCTTTGATTTTGGAAATGTAAAGTCAATCTAGGCCTGTCAGAAGTTCTTAACTTCTGCAGAAAAGATAATACTGTATTATACCATAATTCTATTTTGAATTTTTTCAAGCAGAGGGGTAACTTAATGTTACTTGACAAACGGCTCAATAAAGAACACAGCTGAGAATTTTTCAGTTTCACAAAATATTATAATTCAAGTCAACGATAACATGTATGATATGTTTAAAAACAAAACATAAATTATTACTGTTATATTTTAACAAGCATTTGAAATGTTTTGAAAAGTTACAGCAACAACAAAATAAAAAAGCAGAGATTTTCCCAAACCGCATTATGCCTGATGTCAACATCTTTATGATTTATTTTAATCCTCTCACTTAAAAATGGTGGTAGTTTCTAATTTTGCAATTACAGATACCATTTATTTGTGCTTTGTCCATGGCTGGGTTTTAAATTTACCCTGCATGGAATTTTTCAATAAGGTAAGTACTCAGGAAGTGTTTCCTTAAAGGAAAATTCTGTCATGTTTATCTTTGGTAACTTAGGTTTTGAAAGGTGCCATCTCTCTCTCTCTCTCAAATTCACTGTCCATGATTTGATGTCTATGTACTTGCTCCAGATACCATCGTGATTTCTACATTCAGTGAGCAAAGACAATTATGCTTGAGTTTATGCTCATACAAGTGTGAACAAAAATTGGTGAAATGGCATCTATTGTTGCAAAAGGTCAGACAGCCTGAGCATAATGTCATTAATAATTGATATTTGTAACTGAGAGGCCTCATTGATTCTGATTACACTGAAAACAAGATGATACAGGTAGTTAAGTGCCAATACATTTTGTAAATTACTATCTCTGGGCTAAATGCTACAGTCCTTAATCCATAAATAGTATGGGCTGAATTATCTGCTGGTGTAAGTGAGTGCAGTATCTTTAAAGTCTATGGAACTGCATCCATTTCCTCAGCAGTATGATTGCACATACATAGAGGGAAATGATAGTTTTAGTGTTTAAGGACATTTGGATTGTGTTTTCATCTGAGCCAGAAATTTTCTTGTTTAAGCCTGGGCAAATCATTTAACCATTGTGCCTCAGTTTCTCTTTATTTAAAATGGTGATAAAAATTCTTCCGTACCTTACTGGGTTGTTCTGAGTAGACTTGGCCAGAAAATGATTCTTTCCCCCTCTCCTCCTCATAGAAAAAAGGAGGGGGGGGGTTGCTGAAAGGTTTTCTTTTTGCTGAAAAAATTAAAAACCAAAAATTGTCACCAAAGTTTTTGATCTTGTTGATTTTTTTGTTTTTCAACAAAAATTAAAATTTTCTGTGGAAAGTAGATGGTTTTCACAAACAGATTTTTGTAGTTTACAACCCACTTTTCTGTGAAAGAACAGTTTTTTGATAGACAGTTTTCAACCAGCCCTAGTTCTGGGTGTGATGTTGCACTCTATATGATTTTATGAAAATCTGCTAATGAGTTTGAATATAATGTAACTAAAATATGCTTCATGCAAAAGATATCTTGTAAGGTATCATTACAAAGCTTATAATTGCTGAGTGTGGTCATCCTATTTGTATAAATGTATCTCTCTTATATCTGAAACTAGAAATATGAAGTATAACTTTGAGGGCCTATTGTAATTATGCGAAGTGTGAGCCATTAATGCTGGTTTGGAATCTTGATGACTCCTATTAACCAGGACAACTGACTGCAGATGGCTCTGTTTTACCTGTAAGTCTTCCTGTATACCTGTGTGCTGGACAGGTCTACAGTGACATGTGATCATGTCACTTGAACTGGAATCCATCTTTAACCTGGTGCTTTTCCATTGAGAAGGAGGGGGTGGGAACCCAGAGAGGGACAAAAGATTCCCGCCTTATGGAAAAGATATATAAATGGGTGTAACAGAACAAAGAGAGGCAGCGATCATGAGGAATCCCCTAGGTACCACCTGAGCTGGAACAAGGGCTGTACCAGGGGAAAGGACTGTGCCCAGACTAGGAAGGCATCCAGTCTGTGAAAGACTCATTGAAACATCTCTCAGTGTGAGATTTTATCTGTACTCAGTTGTATTACTGTATTAGGCTTAGATTTGCATGTTTTATTTTATTTCACTTGGTAATTCACTTTGTTCTGTCTGTTACTACTTGGAACTACTTAGATCCTATTTTCTGTATTTAATAAAATCATTTTTTACTTATTAATTAACCCAGAGTATGTATTAATACCTGGGGGGAGGGGCAAACAGCTGTGCATATCTCTATCATTGTTACAGAGGGCGAAAAATTTGAGTTTACTCTGTATATGCTTTATACAGGGTAAAACGGATTTATTTGGGGTTCAAACCCCATTGGAAGTTGGGCACCTGGGTGTTAAAGAAAGGAACACTTCTGTAGGTTACTTTCAGTTAAGCACGTGGTTCCAACCCTGGGTCTGGGTTGGAGCAGACTGGTGTGTCTAGCACAAGAAGACAGGTTGCTGGAGTCCTAAGCTCCCAGGGCAGGAAAGCAGGAGCAGAAGTAGCCTTGGTACATGAGGTGGCAGTTCCCAATGGGCTTTCTGTGATCCAACCAGGTAATAATTAATTAATAGTTGTAAAATGGTTTGAATTTAAGTGAAAGATGCAGAGTCCTGCAAACTGAAATTCTTCGCTTCACTGTAAAACAAATACACCGATGGCATTGGAAGTTCAAGTTTCCCTATTAGCATCCTAGAAGGGATCTAGAGTAAGAGTGCACATACATGCCTAGTTAATCCTTGCCCAGACTGTACTCACTTTACTAATTCCACATAGTGCATCAATAGGCAAAACCTGGTAACAGTTGAGAAGCAGTGCTGGTTTAGTGGACTGTACACAGACCTGGGAAACAGGAACACCTGAGTTCTAAATCTGGCTTTACCCATGCAACAGACAGGAGTTGGCAGCTGTGGGCCAGGAAGACCTAGTCAGATAGTAATAGATCAGATACAGCTAACATCAGTGGACAGAGCAGCCTGCAACAGCAATTGGCAGGCCACAACAGAGTTGGCAGAAACACATGAGAACTGTCAACAGCAGTCGAGCCGAGAGGCCGCATCTGCACCCAGCCACTATCAAGCCAAACAATTTGTGAGTATGGCTTGGATGAGTAAGGATTGTGCTTTACACAACAGTGGGGAGGGGGGAGACTCAACAAGCAGCAACGAATAATAACTGAGGCTCTGAGGACTGCCACACTTCTCATCTGTTTTGTGATTTTGCTTAATTTTATTTTAAAATGTATTAAGATGAATTAGATGTAGAGCGGTGTTTCATATCCTGTTAATTAACTTAATTTTAAAAAGCACCATTTTTTCCTATCTAAACTAGGATAGGGAAGTCATTATAAATTGTTAAAAATAATTGAAAGCAGCCACTTCTATATCAGCTTTCATTATAAAGTAACAAGATCTCTCTTATATGTATTTCCATCCTGTCACACTGACAGCTAGGTTATATTAATTTAAATACTCAAAGTACGTCCTTTAGTTATGTGTGTGAATTTCTTGTTTGTATCTTGCTAGCAATGTTTTGCCCTAAGTGCCTAAAAGTAATTATTAATTGAGACTGAATAACTCATTAAACTAAGGGTATGGCTACACTTACAGCTGTACAGCGCTGGGAGTTACAGCTGTCTTCATACAGCTGTGTAGGGAAAGCGCTGCAGTATGGCCACACTGACAGCTACCAGTGCTGCAGTGTGGCCACATTTGCAGCATTTGCAATGCTGTTGGGAGTGGTGCATTGTGGGCAGCTATCCCAGCATTCAAGTGGCTGCAACGTGCTTTTCAAAAGAGGGGGGTAGGGTGGAGTGCGACAGGGAGCGTGGGGGAGACAGAGTGGATTTTTGGAGCTGACACTGTTGTCAGCTCCCTGCCTTGCAAGTTCCAAGGACTGGAAGATACACAGCACCTACCTTCAATCATTTTAAAAGTTTTGACTCCTTCCCTCACCCCTCTTATTCACTAAATGCAAATTATGCACTCCTGAATAGCCTTCAGACCACATAAGCAGCTGCTCAACATGGACTCCCTTCTCCCCCTCCCCCTCCGCTGTGTGGCTTCTCTCCTCAAGCAAACAGATGTGAACATTCCAAAGCAATTCCCCTGCCTGCCTCCCCTCGCTCGCTCAAGCAAAGAGCAGCTGTGTTTCTTTTTTAGATAAGCAGCTCCGGGGTGCCCGGAGTTCAGCCACTCTTCCGGTTTGTTGTGAACAGGCATTCTGGGATACCTCCTAATACCCTGGAGGCCAATTACAGTGCTTTGGGTGGTCACACTTGACGAGCAGCGCTGCATCCCCAGCACTGCAGTCGTTATACCCCAAGCAGATCAGGTGTACAGCCAGTGCTGCAGCCAGGGAGTTGCAGCGCTGGATGTGCCTTGCAGGTGTGGACAGTTACTAAGTTGCAGCGCTGTAAACCCACCACCAGCGCTGCAACTCTCCAGTGTAGCCATGGCCTAAGAAAGAAAAATCTACTTGGGGAGACTCACTTAACAGTCTGAGAAAAAACCTGGAGGCAAGAGCCATGGCAGTATGTTTGGGGGTGCTATTGGTGTTAAGTTTTGCCACAGGTCTGATCAAATTGAAACTGGCATGTGACCTGTCAATCTCCGTGGAGGAAAAGGATATCAAGGGGTGGGGAAAGAATAGGGATAAAAGGCTACAGGTAAGTGTCCACCCTTCTTTCCCCTCCCCAATTAGTCTTCCATTGAGTTACTATTCTTTTAGCCTGTTCCTCCCTTCTGTCCCCCTAGCTTTTCTGCCATTGCATCATTCCACAGACTGGCTAGGCAGCAAGTGAGGGAGAGTAATACATGAAAAGAAAGGATGTCTCTTATGTTAAGGCACTGCCTGGGGACCCAGGAAAGCACAGTTCTATTCCTAGCTCTGCCACAGGCTTCCTAAGTTATGTTGTGTGAAATCTGTTGTCATAATGCACAGATGTGTGGGTGGGTGCTAAGGTTGCACAGGGAACCTTGATTCTGGCATTTCTAACTTTTGAGTGCTTCACTTCCGCAATTTTAACAGTCCTTTAACGTAGTTGTTTTTTTTTTTTTTTTGCAGGGAAATAGTAAAAACAATTCAGAAATTTAGCTGTCTGGGCTGCAATGAAACAGCCCCTTAGCCTGAGTTCTGTGAGCCCGCGTCAGCTGGCTCTGGCCAGTTGCAAGTGTCTAATTGCAGTGTAGACATTGTACCCTCTCAGGCTGGACTATCCTGTGGCCTGCTCCAGCATTTGAAGTGAGGAAACAAGGCCCCTCTGAGCCCCCTCTCTTCCTTCCCTCTCTACTCTCTGCAAATGGGAACCAGCCAGTCCTGATACCATTTCAGTGTACAGGTAGGGGCAGAAAGCAGAGAGGCCCATGGTGTAAACATCAATCTTTTGTGTACACCAGCTGTTTTTAACACTATGCTCTTCCTAGGGCTCCACATTGTGCCCTTGTGACCCAATCCCCTCAGCTGCTGTGGAAGCTGGAGTATATCAGTGTTTCATTGACTTTCAGAGCAGCTTTGCAGCTGAGGATCTGGCCCTACAAACATAAATTTGTCATTTTCATTTAGGGAAACATTTAACTCAATGTACAGTCTCCAGTTACTGGTATATTTCAGGCTAACAATAATTACAGAATGCAATTCCCTAGGCAACCTAGAGTGTCATGCTTCTAGATCTTCCACTGAAAACTCAGACAAGTCTGCCTAAACCCACATTAGCACATTAAAAAACCTGTCATACCTATTAGTATTCAAAGAAACTTAACAAGTGCAGTGTTTTCAGCAGATGAACATACACATGAAAATCTTATAGCTGTTTCTACTTCATTCTGCTTCTGATATTTTTTCCATGATGTTAACTTTGGATTTTCTGTGAACAGTCCTCCCACTCTGGCCAACTTGTTTTCTCCAATAGTCTAGGAGCTACTAATGGATGAGAAAATAGTTCTTTATTTCCTAGAGAGAGAGACCATTTCCACTAGGCAGGCCTGGAAGTATTATCCACAGGCCAGACCACAATGAATGTCCAACTACGGATCAGATTATCAGCCAGTGTAATGCCATTGTAAGTTGCAATGGAAAGGAGAGTTTTATTTATCTGTAGTTTTCTCAAATCTAGAGGGTTGCAACCCTTTGCCAAAGGATGAATATGAATTTCCCGAGGGCATCATTTCTTTTATTAGAGCACATTAATCTAAAGATGGTACATTTTTCTTATTCAATAACCCGCTTCCCAGTGTTTTGTGGATTAAAATGCCCCAATGTACTAAAATTTTAAATTGACAGCCCTGCTAGTACAATATACAACTTGCTATGACTACATGCAGCAGCTTTAATGATCTGTACAGAGTGGCTGCACACATTCTCCATCTCATCTTATGCTGTGTGTTTGACATTCTTGCCTTAGCTAGAGTTTTCCATTGCAGACATGACTTGCATTTCTAATATGAAAGACAAGAAGGAGAGTGGGGGGAGGCAGGAGGGGGAAGAGAAGAGACTTTTTGGAACCTTTTGTGCCTACTGTATAAATCACAAAGAAGCAAAAATGGCACAAGTCCAAGTTTTTGATTTTCTTCCTTTATGGGTCACCTTTGATGCTGTATTTGAGGAAATATGTTATGTTCTTTGGAGTTTTCTGTACTACAACTCTTCCTCACCAAAATAGCAGCTGAATAAAATTCCTCCTCTTGTTTGTCATTCCGTGAAATATGAACGTTCTACCCCTGTCTATTGGACTTTCTCATGACTGGACCTTGACCTTTCAGACTACAAATAGATTCTTCTTGGCTTACTCTGTCATAAAGGTATTCTTCCAATTCATTCAGTTTTCAGTAGATGAGCAGCTGTCCAATCTTACTGTGGAGGATGATAATGAGAGTCGAAACAACATGTACTTGCTTAGGCTGCAATCCTATGAAGGGCTGTGTAGTCTCAACTCCCATAGCTTGGGAGTTGAAGGCACTCAGCACCTTGCAGATTGAGTTGTTAGGCAGGGGCCATATCAAACACAAACCAAATGGAATTAATGCAATCTTGTTTCTGAAATGCTGCCCTCTGTTGCAAATTCAACTTTAAAGCTTCCACAGAGCTTAGATATAGGATAGAAGGAGCCTATTTTGTCCTCCAGGGAGACTTGCTGAGAACTTGGCTGGTAGTATTTTTGTTGTTGAATATTCCTATCATATTTCAGTAGCACCTAAGGGTTAAGGCCCCAGACATGATACCGATAAAACAAAATGTCTAGATTTGTACTGCTACGGCTTTTACAGGTTCTGGAATTTCCAGTTAAGATGAACTATAAGTCAAGGTTTTGACTGACTTATAAATATTTAATAAACTAGCAGGGAATTTAAATAATTTTGAATCCTGGGGGTGATGCAAGTGCAAAGTGTTATCTTGTTTATCTTTGCACTGAGTGCAGCATTCCTTAGCCTCACAAGTTCTGAATGTTTCACCTAAACAAGTTACACATTTTAATTACAATTGTGGTTTAAAATTCAGTAAAGTTAATTAAAGTCAATCTCTTCCCTAGAAGAACATGCTGACCTTGGATATGAAATCTTCTGACTTAAGAGGAATGTTACGGTTATTGATTACAGACGTTATTTCACCCAAAATGCAGAGGGTTCCTTGGCCTATTAATTACAGAGACACGCACATCCTGTTCTCTTTGGTTCAATCCACTGGAAAAATTCAAAATGACTATTTGCCATATATTGATCTATATATAGACATAGCTATGCTGTGTGTGGTGTATTTCCCGCAAAAGGAAATATATATGTATTTCTTTGTGGGAAATCTCAGAACAAAGACTTCTGCAAACAGAGTGCCCTGTTTCTTGTCAATAAACACCGCTTTCATTTGCAAAGGGGAGAGACAGCCATTGCTATCAATGGAGCTAAGACAATTTACACTGGCTCAGGATCTGGACCAGTCTGTAACCTGGGTGTACAGTAAAAGAGTAGAGAACTTGCTGAGGGAAACTAGGCATTTTTGCATTTGTGCCTAGATAACATAAGTCAAAAATCCCTTACCATTTAGAAGAGAATAATCAAGGAGAGACTGGCACTTCAAGTACGCATGCCTGGCAAGAGGAAGAAGTGGTGTTTAAAGGTCAGAGTGCTCTCTTGCATTTGAATAAGAGGGCTGTATTGAAAGGGCAAAGGAAACATTTAACAGAGAAATTTCAGCTCCTATGGCTCCTCCTCAGGAGCTGCACAGAAGAGGTAGAATACTAGTGAGAACTGCAATGCTGGCTAGGTGTTTAAAGCAAAATGGAAAATAAATGAGCCAATGCTTTTAATGAGGAGGAATGGATTTGTGCTCTTTTTAGATTCTTTATGGCATAAAAGAGCAGCTCGAATACTTTTCATTAACCAGAATGTGTTGTTTTTAAGGCAGAACAAAAAACAAAGCCTCCCAACCCCAAATCAATGAAAAATATCAGGAAAATCATGACTGTTTTCCTTGCTTTTGGTGAAGGACTTGTTGGGAATCTCAGATATAAGCCTTTTCAGCCTTTAATTGAAGAGATGGGATGTTATATATTTTTTAACAAAGACACCATTTCTCCCAAGTGCTTTTCAGACATTTGAGTTATATATAGGCATTAGCCAAAACAAATGAGAAACCATTTTAGAACAGTCTGTCTAAAAATATTAAACTGACTAAAATAGTGAGTCTGGCTAAAACCATTATTAAAATCCCTTAAGTTTCATTGAGATGGCATGTCAGTTATCATACTAAATGTTCTTTGATCATCCACAGAATCTTCCAGGGAAAGCAGAATAGGCCTGAATTTCCAATTTTAATAAAACCTCAAAAAGCCAAAATTTTTCCTTAAACACATTTAATAAAGAAAAGAGTACAAATACATTTTTAAATGTTTTTACAGGGCACTTTAAAAGCATGTAAGTGGCAACTCCTTTGAGATTGTTGGAGCAGAAAATTACCAAAAAGATGCCCCTTTTGGCAAATGTTAAACAACCAGCTACACCAAATCTTGACTGGCTCTTGTAGGAGCTGGTGAGCATTAAAAACAACCAAATCAGTGGCTAAGCTGCCTGGATCAAGATTGTGAAAGGATTTATAAGGCAGTATTGGACATCTTTATTCTGATACACAGACTTGAAAGTAGTGCTACAGCTTATATAATAAACTGCACAGTATTTGTCACTGAGAACCCTAAAACCAGTGAAAATATTACTAGTAAAAGTCAAAGGTTTGGTTAGGACTAGTTCATGCTGTACAACAATTGATATCACAGAGACACACTATAACAACTTAAAAGTTTATCATGTTGACCTTGGGAGCTGCATGCTGAAATGTCTGCAGCTTTTGTAAAGTGTGCCATTTGGAGAGAGATCATGGCATTTCCCTCTCTAACCAAGCCTTTTCCCAAAGGAAGGTCTGTGTTTGGAACAGATTTGGGCTGCATAACAAGAAGCCAAAGGGGCCACAACCCGATAAGATATCTTAAGACACATCTACACCCTTTAAAGCATTCTCTTTAGTCATCGGGATCTTAGCCTAGTTCTTTCTATTTGAATTTACTACTAATTGCTGGGTACTGTATTAAAAATATCCTTTCTAAACATATTAAACTGTGTGATATCAGAAAAGTTCACTTTTTACTGAGATTGTCCATGATCTGTAACTATACATCTGCTTCTGAAGACAATTGTCCAAGAAATGTACATTAGATAATGTGCATACTGTGGGGGACGGGATAGTGTTGACATCATAAGTGCTCTGTCACCTAGGCAATGGAACTTGCTGCTATAGTAACCTGACAATGGCATTACTCATTAAATATGAATTTTAACAAACAGAAAGCATCGAAGTTACAAGCAAGGTGTTTAAATCTTCTCCCTCTCTATAATTGAATTAAACCACCTACTGTACTTTTAAAATAGTTTGAGGAAAGGTCAAATAAGGCCATAATGAAAGGTTTTATTTCAGACAATTTGATTTCAAACTGTGCACTGTAAAATAGGAGCTGATCGTCACACACCAAACTGGTGGATAAGCAATTACATGCTGCCATGAGTATCATCTCCGGCACCCTGCGTCCAACTCCACTTCCATGGCTCCCAATTCTGAGCAATATTGATCCTCTTCATATCAGAGAAGAGGTGGCCACTGGCAAGTTACTGGATAAAGCATGCGCCAATTCAAGCCTGCTGCTGCACAATGACCTTTTTAAAGTACCAGATGCACATTTGCTGCCACGTCGCCCATTATGGTCTCATCCACCATGCCAGGATGTTAGGGCGGAAACCCTCTGGCAAGAGGAATGGGTATCTGTTATAATCCCCAACTGGTCCCTTGTCGCTGACCCCACAATCTCCCAATGGTCCTTGTTGAACAGGTTCTGCACTGGCAAGGTCTCTGCACAGCCAACCAGAATCACTGGGGCTTCACGACAGCCCTTTGTGCAGCTGCAGCTCAACACAGATGATGACACACATTGTCAATGAATGTCCGCTGACTAGGTTCAGCGATGGCCTAGAAGAACTGCATCACACCACTGAAGATGTCATCGCTTGGCTAGACGACTTTGCACACGCTAAATAAAATAACTGTAAAATACATTCCTTTTGCACAGAAATGCTAAATTCGGGGTAGTGGCGTTTGGAAAAAAGGCAACACAGCTGCCTATTACTGTTTGTTTCATCCATTGACTCTTAGAACTCATTCAATTAGCTGAAACAGAGCGTATTGAATTGCTTTTTCAGTGTTTGTGTATTGGCACTTCTGGCTACTAACTACTGTGGTATTATTCCACTTGACCTGAAGATTTTACTATGAAACTATCCCTGCTGTTCAATAAGGGATTACGAATATGTCATAGCTTGGGCCAGTCAGCTTGAAACACAGGTTGGCAACAGATTGTGCCTAGAAGGGTCCCAGTGTTCTTTCCCATCTTCCCACAACTTGTCTTTATGATTAGGCATGGAAAGATTAGATTTTTTTGTCGGTAAATGTCAACGTCACCAAATACACACAAACCAGCAAATATATTTCCATCTATGATAATCAAAAATTGCATGGAGACAAAGTAAGAAAAATGCTTCTTGAGAACTTAGAGTTTGACTGAATGATATTTACTTTGTATATTTTGGTATGTGATGCTGACAAATTGTTTTTAATGGTTATCAAGCTTTAACTTTTTCAATCTTAATGGCTACTGTCATTACATAATTATTGTCTGACCCCTCCCATGATTTTCCACAACTGACAATTTAAATAGATAAAAATAAAATAGCTTAAAAATAAACATTGATATTATCTGTCAAAATGATAAAAACATAAACATTGAATTCTCCTAAGCCTATTTATGATGGAGACTCTGCTGCTGTATTGAAAGGCGTCTGATTAGTATACAAGATCTTCCGGCTGCCAATGGAGCCCTAGAAGATTATCTCTGAAGACTGAATTCTGCAGAGCATCAGGATCTGAGGAGGCTGTCTGCAAGACTTGCCCTTTTTTCCTTAGGAATATAAGTCCAGTTTGCAATTACAGAGCCTAGTTTCAGAACCCTCCTCGCATTTGTATACAATCTTTGATATAAAAATAACAGAAGTAAGGGGAGTGTTAGTGACCCTTTATAGTTAAGGTTGCATGAGTGTTTCCATTATTCTTAAACTCTTTTTGAGTTTCACAGTTTTCCAAAATGTTCATTTGTCAGGGAGAAGGTTCTTAAATTTGGGGTTTGCCTACAAGGATTTTTTTTAAAAGCTTGCATAACGAATAGTCAGCTGCTTGAGAACAAGGAGAGTGGTAAGTAATTGCCATTATAAATAAAAAAACAATCTTGATAGCTTCTCTCCCCCCAACAAAGCTCTCCTTGAGGAATGCCCCTTTGAGATTTTTGGTGACAATTTGGCTTTGATCTGGTGTGCCTGGTGAAAGTGTTTATAAACACTACTGTATATCTGAATATTAATGTATGCCTGAAGTGCCTTGCACTGTGCCACAACTTTCAATAAAATCAAATGTCTAAATCTTCATTCACTGCAATTAGCTTGCATACTTGGTGTTGGTGGGGGTAGATACCAAGATAGCTACTTTCCCCATAGATACCATACTCTAGTGCCCTGGCTCTCAACCTTTTTTCACACATGATCCACACTCCACCCTTGGTTTCTTTCCAGACCTCACCCCAAATCACTCTACGCATAGGTGTTCTATGAACATGCCATAAGGCAGCTTCTGCCCCAAAAAGCCTGAAAGTCTAAAAAAACCCAAGGAGAAAAACAAATGAAAGGATTAGGATACAACATACATAAAAAAAGTTAGCATTGTGATAGGCATATGTCTTGTAAGTTTCATTTTTTTTTAAGAGAGAAGTTACATAGGAAAGTTGCAGGAGAGTTATCACAATACATTTTAATTCCTCTACCCTGCAATTATGTCTATTAACCTTATCAGTTGGCTAGTTCCTCACAGGCAGTGAGGGATCACTGGGTCTCTAGAAGGGATCTGAAGGAGGGAAGCACAGAGATTTTTACAGTTCATGTTGGGGAAGGGGGTTCCATGCTTAATGGTGGCATGAAAGTGAGTGCAGAATGAAGGGGATGACTGGTCATTCAAAGCTGGCACAGCATCATTACTGGTGGAGGAAGTAGTTATAATCGACTGTGACTTGGAAGCCAACAATTTCAAAGCCCCTTGCTCCCTCCTCACCTCCTAGATGAAGTTGTGTCCTGGAGAATGCTCTTAGTGGCTGTCTTCAGGAATGAACTACTTAAGAGGGTGAGTGACAGGTATTCTTGGTGAAGGTCCCTTAGTTCTGGATTTCACGCTGTGTGGCCTACCCAGATGAGAATTTGGTGATTTTTAGGATGCAGCTGAATTTGTTTGCCCTGGATTTTATTTCATTTGGGCTGTCAGCCAAGAGACACTTAAATGGTAGGGGCTAGATTGATTTCTGCTAATTGCTGGTTGTAGCTTGTTTGAATTTTTGTGATATGTGCTCACAATATAAATAAATGTGATTCTCCTTCGCCCAGAAAGCTTTGTGTCAACCATGAAATTCACAGATCTTATTGACTATTAATTAGGTGCCTGGTATGTATAGAATGCTGCATGTTGCTAGGAGAATGCACTTAGGGACTGATGATTATTCCCATGTGCTCCAATTTCCAGTAGGTTAAGGTACAATAAACAAACAATTTTCCAAGTGTCTGAACAAAAAGATTGTTCACTGAATCATTTCCCTCACAGGAAGGTGAAAGTGTGAGAGGATGCTCAGACAATTGTTCAGCTCTCATTGTTAGAATAAAACAGACCATTACATCTCTGAAAGGCTGGCCAGGATTTCAATGATCACAATTGCATATAGGGTGTGTTAGAATCATAGAATCTCAAGGTTGGAAGGGACCTCAGGAGGTCATCTAGTCCAACCCCCTGCTCAAAGCAGGAGCAATCTCCTGACAGATTTTTTTTTTACCCCAGTTCCCTAAATGGCCCCCTTAAGGATTGAGTTTACAGCCCTGGGTTTAGCAAGCCAATGATCAAACCACTGAGCTATCCCTCCCTTTTCAGCAGTAGGTTGTAGTGAAGGGAAACACTTGAAGGAAGACAAAAAGGCTTGTGTGTTTAAACCCCCAGTTGTGGTGAGAGAGGAAACAACAGTCCTAAATCCTATAAATGGTTGATCAATGAATTAACACTAGTCAAAGCTGTAGGTAGCTAGAGGGGTTTTAGAGATTCCTGCTCCACCCCTACAGTATGTTAGTAACTACTGGTGTGGTGTCCTGTGATAGTCCTTCACTTCCACTAACAGCTGTACCGAGGACTTAAATTTCCACTTCCTGCTATGTCAGAATGAGTCCTCCTAAGTGCAGTACAAAACCTGGAGACATTCCTCAGGATCTGCCAGTTGGTGAAAGGGAGAAAACTCATTTTTGGATTCATCCCTGTTGTAAAAACACTGCAGTACCAATCCCAGGGTCGTGGAAACCAGGACATTACCTGCTGCAGGCTCTATACAGTTGGTCTTTCCTCTCCAACTCAAAACTGCTGGAGAGTTGGTGCTAATATTCTGTTTCATGCACCTGCTCTCTTCAGAGTGTTCTGTAAGGAAGCATTTTACCCATGCTGAGCTTAGTCAGTTTCACTCATAGCAGCCCTAAAGCACCTCCTTGCAGAATTACAATGCTTCTGGTCCTCACCAGTAGCCAGCTTGAAAGAAGAGCAAATACAACAAAGAAGAAAAGGAAATCAGGAAATGCTATATTGGGTCACACCATTGTGCATCAAGTGTTATATATGCTGCTTCAAAAAAATGGAGTTCGTGGCCTGGCCCAAATATAATGTATCTGGTCAACTCTACAATGTTGTACATAGTGGAGAAGGTTCATTCTGGTCCCGTCCAGGTGATCAGCTTACGCCCTGTAGTATGAGATATGATTGCCATTGTCTTCACTAACTACAAGTGCATGTGTATGTTTGTGTGTACAATTTCAGTATAAACTTCCATAGTCTCATAAAATTATCCAGGCCTTTTTAAAGGCAGCTGAAGTGGTCATATACCAAACCTTTATGTTCCTAGCATTCAAAAGTCCATGCTGATTAAGGGCACATTTATTTGGAGACCAGTATCTAGCAGTGTAGAAGATCAATACTACCAGGCTCCATCTTTTCAGTCTCCAGGAGTGAGACTCTATTCTTATCCTTTAAGAATAGCAGGTAAATAATTTTCTCCTAAGTATGTAATGCTAATAGATCCCCACTCTGTGCCTTCTGTTCTGTCTAACCATTAGTTCCATTTCTGAACCAAAGGTAGGAAGCACAAAAGAATGGAGCTATTAAGGGTCATGGTACTATTTAAGCAGGGTTGGGCTTGCGCCACCTACTGGTGAGGCAAATTAATGAATGTAGGGCTATTAAATTATGAGTGTTCTCACTGGTCATGAAATCTAATGGGGTGTGATTTAGGAGTGAGATTATATTCTATATTTGATTATATACTTAAATTACAGGTAATTTCCCTGTCTCTTCCGATTAAACAAGTTAATTACAGGTATGCATGTTGCAAAGAACAAGTAAAAAATATTGGTGCACTTTCTATCTCAGTGTGTATTCCTTTAAAAAGTGCATTATGGATCTTTACCAGGAACCCTACAGGTTTTCTATCCCAGCTAATGTGTAATCAATGTATCACAGGAATGTAAAATGAATAAATACAATCAGCTGATTATTGAGCATTGCACATTTTTACAGTACAGCATTTAGCAGAAGCCACTGTAGGAGATACAATGGGAAAACTGAATTATTTAATGGCTCTAAAATTAACATTTTCTCCCATCCATGTGATACATACGGCTGCTCTGTAAAAACAACTCCATAAAAACCAAACAAACAAACAAACAAAAAACCCGAGCTGGTTCAAGATATATTAAAGATTGCTTTCTTATGCTGCCTGTACTGCTCTAATCAGTTAGATGGATTCCTTGGTTTCTACATTACATAGCACATTTTAAAAAGGCGAAAAAGTGCCAAAGAATGGGCTGCTTCCTTGATAAAGGTTTATAAAGTCCCTGCTGATCCATTACTTCAGAAGTGCTAGCATGCTGGTGTTTTTAATGAAAGATCCGTCAAGTTAATTGTTCCTAGGATTCAACTTAATTGCATACAGGGGATTAGAAACTTTGTTATAGTGATCTAATAAAGTATCAGAGCTGTTTAATAAAGTGAAAGGGGAGGCAATTTTAAACTGAAACTTGCCACTGAATAATAAAAATGATGGTAGGTTTCTGTTACATCTTTTATATGAAACACCTCCAGGTCTCCCATGCAAGGAAAGGACCATGTTTTCTTAAACTATGCTGCTGATCCACTTTAGGTTAAGTCTCTGTCAGCATTTATATTATAAAAAAATCAGACGAATGGGTTTTGTAGCTGAAGTGTGTTTCTTGATGAAAAATTGCTGTACCCTGAAACTTGGCATATGGTGGCCACATTTAAATAAATCACTTGGCTAGATATATAAGTATATAAAAAAAAAGAGGAGGTTTATCAGAATGACACTTGTCAATTGTGTAGAATGGAAAAGCTTTGACTTAAAATAACTGAAGCAGTTAAGGATTTTAGACCCTAATCTGTTCTAGGGAAACAGCCAGTGACTTGTGAAGACTGTTTTTTGTTTTATTTTTAATTCATCATACTGTAACTGAGAATAAAGCACCTCCAGCTCTGCCACCATTTCTGTGTGTTTCTGCTGCTATCTTCACAAGTGCTTCTGACTAGTAAACAGTTTTGGAGTCTGTGCATATTCCCATTGGCGCAACCGCATAAATGATTAAATAAACCTAAGCAGAACTGTACTGACTTTGGCTCCATCCAGGAACCAGGGAGAAAGAAGACTGATAATACAGACAGTGCTTAATGTGCAATGAAAGAGGTGCAGGGGCTCAAGCAATTAGCTCCCAGGACTCAAGCAATGTTTTTACATTCATAACTGATGCAGCAAACCTAGAGGTGCCAGGGCTATGAACTGCCACACTTAGAGATCTGAGGCTCAGCCCTGGCTCAAATTAAGCACTGGAGATAGACCTCATAACTCACAACACAGTGGTTTTTTCCCCACTCCATGCTGGAAACTTGGGACTTTTACACAGTTGTTGGTTTCAGTCTTTCCAAATTGCAGACATTATCACAGAGTCAGCGGGAGGCAAGGAGACTGAACTACCCACTCAGCCCTAGACATGAGTCCTTCATAACTAGGGCCCTACCAAATTCATGGTCCATTTTGGTCAATATCATGGTCATAGCATTTTATAAATCATAAATTTCATGATTTTGACTATTTAAATCTGAAATGTCATGGTGATGTAATTGTAGGGTCTTGATCCAAAAAGGAGTTGTGTGTGTGGCGGGGGGTCACAAGGTTATTGTATGAGTGTTGTGGTACTGCTACTCTTACTTCTACGCTGCTGCTGGCAGCGACGTGGCCTTCAGAGCTGGGCACTTGGAAAGAGGCAGCTGTTGGCCAGGAGTCCAGATCTGAAGGTAGCAGCGCCGCTGCCAGCAGCAGCACAGAAGTAAGGATGGCACAGCATGGTATTGTCACCCTTGCTTCTGTGCTACTGCTTTCAGAGCTGGGCCCTCAGTCAGCAGCCACCACTATCCAGCTGCTCTGATAGCAGCAGTGCAGAAGTAAGGGTGACATGATATGGTATTGCCACCCTTACTTCTGCGCTGCTGCTGATGGGGTGCTGCCTTCAGAGCTGGGTGCCCAGCCCACAGCTGGCACTCTCCCGTCACTCAGCTCTGAAGGCAATGCAGAAGTAAGGATGGCAATACTGTGACTCCCCTAAAATAACCTTGAAACCCTCCCCTGCAACCCTTTTTTAGATCAGGACTTCAAATTTAAGAAACGCTGGTCTCCCCGGTTAAATGTATATCGTATAGGGTAAAAGCACACAAAAGACCAGATTTCACAAGGGGAGACCAGATTTAATGGTCTGTGATGCGTTTTTCATGGCCATGAATTTGGTAGGGCCCTATTCATAACAGAGAATGGATAGATTATTTGGGAACGTTGGCTTCAGCCACAGTACCTGTTCTGTGAATTGGGGACAAGATCCTTCAGTGCTGTCAGTCTGACACATTGGATCAGCATTACTGTCAGTTTGAAAAAAGAATGAACTATTGTACACAGGAGGCTGTCAGGCTGACTCAGTTTTTTATCGATAGTGTTTGAGTTGCATAAGAAGTAAAGAAACATTATCACTATAGGGAGCTTTTGTGCTAACAAAGCACTGTTTTATGCTACTTTTCATTACATTTCCCCCTAGCAAATCAACAAACTAATTCTATCAGGACTTCTTTAATTAGCTTCAGAAGCCTCATGCTTAGTTCTGTCACCATCCTTCTCCAGTGTGAATGTTATAAAACCTCCATTACTTCTCTCCCCACTCCTGCAATTAGATCCATGCAGGCAGATTCTCCCCATGCGGATAAAGTTGGAGGACTGGTGCCTTAGAGTGTAAGCTCTATGGGGCAAGGACCATAATTTCATATACACCTCTACTCTGATATAACACTGTCTTTGGGAGCCAAAAAATCTTACCCTGTTATAGGTGAAACCGTATTATATCAAACTTGCTTTGATCCACCGGGAGTGCACAGCCCTCCGCCCCGCCCCCCGGAGCACTGCTTTACTGCATTATATTTGAATTTGTGTTATATTGGGTCACATTATATCGGGGTAGAGGTGTATGTTTGTATGGAGCCTTGGGCTATGGAGCCCTGATCTGGATTTGGGTTTTTGGGTGTAACTGTGGTATTCAAAAATAATAACAAAATAGGAATAAGAAGATTGTTCTCTCAGTGCCTGGCCTTAAATAAAGCAGAGGGCATTGCTTACGCTCCCTGTCATTTATCAGCATTTCTTGAGAGATTTAGCTTTATTTTTGTTTTGATCCCTGAGTTCTGAGTTTGATCTCTGACTTCTTGTGTGACAGAGGGAGACACGTTGGATAGTTTCTTTATCACTTGAGTGGGGACAAATAAAGCAGCATTGTTACCACTATAGGGGGTTATTCTATCAGCAAGAGCACTTATTAATATGGCAGCAGGGCCAAAATAATTGCAAAAGGCTAAATTATTGGCAAGATCAGAAATTTTGTTCAAACTGTGCAGCCTAATGGCATGAACATAGGGCTGGGGACAGGAATTCCTGAACTCTAAACCTGGTTGCATCGCTGACGTGCCTCAGTAGGGTCACTTAGGGCAAAATTTTCAACTGTTTTCTTTCAGTGCCTACTTTTTTGAGTGCCCAGCTTGAGGTGCCTGGGGCCTGCACAGCACCTCTGAAAATCAAGGTCCATGATGTCTCAAATTGAGCTCCCAAAGTCAGAGGCTACCTTGGAAAACTGTGGCCTTAAACTTTTTGTGTGTTAAAACAGGGATCCTGATACATCTACCTGCCTCACAGGGATGTTGTGAGGTTTAATTAATGTCTGTATAATGTTTATGTAAGCAGAGTCAGGATAAGCTCTACCCTGACATCTGGTGGAAAGAATGTCAGAGAGTGTATTTGCATAGGCACGCCTACCCTATCCCAGACTGCTGAGCGGTGGGACTGCTTGGTGACAAATGACTCACCCTCAGTTGGGTGGTACTTGCTAGACAAGGGACATGGGTTCCAAAACCCAGTGAAGTAGAGAGGCTGGGGACAGGTATCTGTGCCTGGTGGTGCAGTCTCCTTGTGGAGCCAGAAGCACCAGTTGCACCCCCTCCTCTCTCCACTGTGGAATGTCAGAGTTGATTTTTTTTATTCCCTCAAGAATCTAAATACAGGTTACTGAGCTGAATGCACTTTGGGCTAATGGTGCACTAGTGCTGGGGCTCCCCCACTAAGAGTTGAAATCACAAAAAAGCTGAAATGACTGAGCTGAGAACACTGAGCATTGTGTTAACTAGTGGGGGAGCCTGAAGATATGCTGTGGAACGGAGCAGCTGGCGGAGTGGAGCAGTTTGTGGGGACGGCTGGAGCGGATCACGGGACAGCTGGTGGCAGCAGAGCGGCTGGCAGAGCAGAGTAGCTGTGGGACAGGTGGAGCGGCCCACAGAGTGAGCAGAGCCGAGCAGTTTTGCAGAGCAGCTCATGGAGCAGAGCAGCTGGTGGAGCGGAGCAGTTTCTGAGGACGGCTGGAGGAGCAGAGTGGAGCAACTGGTAAAGCGGAGCAGTTCGTGGAGAAGGCGGAAGCAGAACCCACGGAGAGGCAGGGCAGTTGGCCCTGGACCACGTAAGGTGCCCCTTTCTACCCAGGCTGGGGGGAGGGACCTTTACAGATAGACTCTCGAACTCTGGGGTGGCATTGACCAGAGACTATTGGGTTGTTGGACTTTGGGGTGATTGGACTTAAAACCCTAAGCGGAAAAAGGACAGTGCCAAACGTACTTGGAGGTGGGTTTTTGTTTATGGTTTGTGTTATAAACCTGTTTGTGGTGTTTCTCCAATGGGATGCCGCATTGATTCCTTCCTTTATTAAAAAGATTTTGCTACACTCAGACTCCGTGCTTGCGAGAGGGGAAGTATTGCCTCCTAGAGGCGCCCAGGGGGGTGTGGTATGTGAGTGTCCCAGGTCACTGGGTGGGGGCTCGAGCCGGTTATGCATTGTGTTACTGAAACGGAACCCCTGGATACTGAACCCGGCCCTTGTTGCTGCCAACTAGAGGGGCAGAAGGGTTACATTTAAGAATTGTAAAATGGAAGCTAAGTGCTAAGTATTGGGATTGTTACAATTCAGGTTATAATCACAGCCAACAATTCCTTTTGCAAATGAAGTTCAGCACTGGGTTAGTCCATAATATTACCTAAAGCAGCAACACTCAGCTATTCACAGTCAGAAAGTCACTCTGTCATCAACTGGAGCCCTAGAGAGTCACAGAATTAATCACATTAGATTTTTTTAAAAATGTACATAACACATTTATTATGAAATAAATGTGACACTTAGGCTATGTCTATACTACAAGCTAGGAGTGTGATTTCCCCTGCTTGTGTACACATACTCTCATTGAGCTAGCATGAGTATAAATAGCAGTGGGTGTGTACCCAGCCCAGCTAAGCCATGCTGCTGCTGCCCCTACTCATGCTACCCCAGCTCTGCTGTTATTTACACTCGTCCTTGCTCAGTGAGAGCTGGCGCAATGAGCAGGGGACTGACACCTCTAGCTCAAAGTGTAGACATAGCCTATAAGGGACAGCAATGTAAGCTCACTTCCATCTGAAAATGGAGCCTATTGTTACAAGTAAGAGCAAACATTACTATAACTGAAGAGATTAGAAAGTATATTTTTTTCTGATTTCTTTATTTAGCACACTGGCTAGTATCTACAGTTCTTTACTCAGCACTTTGTGTACAAACAGTGTCAGGGTTCCCTCCCCACTCTGAACTTTGGAGTACAGATGTGGGGATCTGCATGAAAGACCCCCTAAGCTTATTTCTACCATCTTAGATTAAAAACTTCCCCAAGGCACAAATCCTTTCCTTGTCCTTGGATGGTATTGCTGCCACCACCAAGTGATTTAGACAAAAATTTAGGAAATGGGTCACTTGGAGTCCCTAGTTCCCCAAAATATTCCCCCAAGACCCTTTATCCTCTTTTCTGAGGAGGCTTGAGAATAATGTGAGTACCAGCCAGACCCTTTGTCTCTAGGACACTGAAAATCAATCAGGTTCTTAAAGGAAGAACTTATATATTTTTTTAAAAAGCAAAAGAATCACACCTGCAAAAATCAGGATGGAAAGTAACTTTACAGGGTAATAAAAAGATTTAAAACACAAAGGAGTCCTCTCTAGGCTCAGCTTCAAAGTTACAAAAAACAGGAATAAAACTCCCTCTTACCACAGGAAAAATTCACAAGCTAAAACAAAAGATAATCTTAACATATTTTCTTGCCCTTACTTACAATTTTTGTAATCTCAGATGGATCGTTTTAGGTATGTTTTCAAGAGATGTTTTTCCTGCCTGGTTTCTCTCTCTCCATCCAGAGAGGGAACAACAAAGAGAGCATAAACAAAACTCCTCCTGCCCCAGATTTGAAGTATCTTCTTTCCTTATCAGTCCTTTTGGTCAGATGCCAACCAGGTTATTAGAGCTTCTTAACCCCTTACAGTTAAGGCAATTCAGTACTGCTACTCAGGAGGTATTTTATGCTACCCTTAGCTGTATGTTTATGTCATGCCCCTCCCTCCACCCAAATCATAGACGGTACTGGACAGCCAGTTTCACACTGGCTGTGATTTTTTCCTGGAGCTCTAGGAGAAAACAGAGTTAATAAGACACATGTACCTCTATATATACTACTAATTATATAAAAACTAACAATATTTCCCACATTTTAAGGACAATTTTAACCAGTTGATTCTGGGAAACTTTTACAGGAGAATGCATCAGCCACTTTGTTAGAAGCTCCTGAAATGTGTTGTATATCAAAATCAAAATCTTGGAGAGCTAAACTCCACCAAAGACATTTTTTGTTATTTTCCTTGACGGTATGAAGCCACTTTAGTGCAGCATGGTCGGTTTGCAGGTGGAAACGCCATCCCCAAACATATGGGCATAGCTTTTTCAGAGCATACACAATGGTGTAACATTCCTTTTTGGTGACTGACCAGTGGCTTTCCCTCTCAGACAGTTCTTTGCTGAGAAACACGACAAGATGGAATTCTTGATCCAGTCCTTCCTGCATTAAAACTGCTCCCACACCACACTCAGATGTGTCTGTGGTTACTAGGAAAGGTTTGTCAAAGTCTGGGACCCTTAGCACGTGGTCAGACATGAGTGTTGCTTTAAGCTGGTTAAAGGCCTTCTGATACTCTTCAGTCCACGGAACTGCATTTGGCTGTTTCTTTTTGGTCAGGTCTGTTAGTGGGGCAGCGATTTGGCTGTAGTGTGGTACAAATCGCCTGTAATAACCTGGCCAAACCTAAGAAGGATTGAACCTGTTTCTTTGACTTTGGGATAGGCTACTTTTGGATAGCATTTACTTTAGTCTGTATGGGGTTGATAGTTCCTTGACCCACCTGGTGTCCAAGGTATGTCACTCTGTTTAGCCCTATTTGACTCTTTTTAGCCTTAACAGTTAGTCCTGCCTTCCTTATGCACTCGAAGACTTTTTGTAGATGCTCCAGGTGTTCTGCCCATGAATCAGACAGTATGGCCACATTGTCAAGGTAGGTGACTGCAGATTCTCCCAGTCCCACTAGGAGACTATCCATAAGTTTTTGGAAGGTGGCGGGTGCATTTTGCAGCCTGAAAGGGAGCACATTAAATTCATACAGCCCCTTATAGGTGATGAAGACTGACCTTTTCTTAGCAAATTCATCTAGCGGTACTTGCCAGTACCCCTTGGTTAAGTCTAAGGTAGAGATGAACTGGATATGTCCCAGTTTCTCCAATAGCTCATCTGTGCATGGCACTGGATAGTTGTCTGGGCAAGTTACAGCATTCAGCTTACAGTAGTCCCAGGGCCGGCTCCAGGCACCAGCATTCCAAGCTGGTGCTTGGGACAGCATTCTGCAATGGGCGGCAGTCCCTGTTGTTTTGCCCCCAAGCAGCGCGCTGAAATGCCACCGCAGACAGTGGGGGCAGTCCGTGCGCCATTAGGGCAGCAGCTGTGTTTCCGTGGTGAGGGCAATTCGGCAGCAGCTTCTATGTTTAGCTGTCTGAGGTGGCTTCAGCTAAACACAGAAGCTGCCGCTGAATTGTCGCCGCCGTGGAAATGCGCCTGCCGCGCTAAGGGCACACGGACTGCTCCCACTGTCTGCGGCGGCAATTCGGCTTGCTGCTTGGGGAGGTGAAAACTGTAGAGCCAGCCCTGGGTAGTCCACACAAAAGCATATTTCCCATCTGGTTTGGGAACTAGAACCACTGGAGATACCCATGAACTTTCAGAGGGGCAGATTACATCCATCTGTAGTATGTCCTGGATCTCCCATTTTATAGCAGTTTTGGCTTGAGGAGCCACCCGGTAAGGTTGGGCTCCAATTGGGCAAGCATTACCTGTGTCGATGGAGTGGTATGCCTGTCCTGGGATAGCTGAGAACATTGGCGTGAAGCTAGCACACAGCTCCTTGATCTGCTGTCGCTGCATACGTCCAAGGATCATGGAGAGGTTCACTTCTTCCACACCACCGTCACTTTTTCCATTATAGTGGACACCTTCAGGCCACTCAGGATCATCTTCTCCCCGGACTGTAAACTGAAGAAGCTTTAACTCTCTGGAATAGAAGGGCTTTAGAGAATTAATATGATACACATTAGGCTTTAGGATTGAGGTTGGGCACGCTATGAGATAGTCCAAGAGCTCCTGGGAGCTGTTAACTGTAAATGGCCCTTCCCATGATGCTTCCATCTTATGGGCCAGGAGCGCTTTCAAGACCATGATCTGGTCCCCTACTTTGAAGGAATGCTCTCTGGCATGTTTATCATACTAGGCCTTTTGCTCTTCCTGAGCATCTTTTAGGTTTTCTTTAGCAAGGGCCAAAGAGTCTCTTAGGGTGTTTTGTAGGTTGTTTAAAAAGTCCAGAATGTTATTTCCTGGAGAAGGTGTAAACCTCTCCAATCGCTGCTTCACCAACTGTAATGGCCCTTAACCTCGTGGCCATACACAAGTTCAAATGGTGAAAAGCCCAAACTGGGATGTGGTAAAGCCCTGTAGGCAAAGAGCAACTGCTGCAACACTAGGATCCAATCATTGGAGTGCTCATTTACAAATTTACATATCATGGCCTTCAAAGTTCCATTAAACTTCTCCACCAGGCCATTGGTTTGATGGTGGTAAGGGGTGGCAACCAAGTGATTCACCCCATGAGCTTCCCAAAGGCTTTTCATGGTCCCTGACAGGAAATTAGTTCCCAATCCCATAGGGATGTTGGAGGGCCAACCTACCCTGGCAAAAAATGTCTGTTAATGCCTGGCACACACTTTTGGCCCTGGTGTTGCTTAGAGCTACTGCTTCCGGACATTGGTGTCAAAATCCATGAAAGTCAGTATGTACTGCTTTCCTCTGGGTGTCTTTTTCGGGAAAGGACCAAGAATATCCATAGCTACTCGTTGAAATGGAACCTCTACTATGGGGAGTGCCTGGAGAGGGGCTTTGACCTGGTCTTGGGGTTTTCCCACTCTTTGGCACACCTCACAAGACCGGACATAGGTAGAAATGTCCTTGCCCATTCCTTCCCAGTGGAATGACCTCCCCAAATAGTCTTTGGTCCTTTTCACCCCAGCATGGCCACTAGGATGATCGTGGGCTAAGCTTAAGAGCTTTACCTGGTACTTAGCTGGAACTACCAACTGTCTTTGAGGATGCCAGTCCTCCTGGTGCCCACCAGAAAAAGTTTCCTTGTATAAAAGTCCTCTTTCTACAAAAAATGAGGATTGATTAGATGAGCTGAGAGGCGGTGGGTTGCTTTGTGCTGCTGTCCAAGCTTTTTGGAGGCTTTCATCTGTTTTCTGCTCTGCCTGGAATTGTTCCCTTGATGCTGGAGACAGTAGTTCCTCACTGGATTATGGACTTGGGCTTGGTCCCTCTGGAAGCGATGTAGGCGAGGGGGTTGTTTCCGTTGTCTGTGAACCACTTTCTGCTGGTGCACTAGGTTGTATTTCAGGCTCTGGCTGAGTCTCTTGTGCAGGTTTAGCTGCTGCTGCCAGTGCAGGCTTGGTGGTGCCCTCTGGCGTTGGAGTTGCAGACAGTGTTACAAATACTGGATTGAGTGCTGACAATGGTGTTGGTGGTGGTTGCTCTGCCAGTTCCGGCTTTGGGACTGGTTCTGGCTGGGTCTCTGGGTCTGGATCCACTACTGCTGTTGCAGACATTGGCATGGGGTCCATTTCCATCACCTCAGTCTGGGTCACTGGTAACACAGACTGGGCCCTGGTAGAAGGATAAGGAACAGAGCTAGGTGTGAAGGCTTGCTTAGCCTGGCTGCGGGTAACCATTCTCACCCTCTTGACTAGCTTCCCATGGGAATGGGATAATCATCATGGACTGCAAAAGTCCACATTCCTGACCAGCCCTTGTACTGGACAGGCAACTTGGCTGTAGGCAAGTCAAAAGAGTGACTTGAAGGGTTGAATCATCACTTGGGCCTCTGGGTTGATGAATTTGGGACCACTAAGGATTGGTGGATAGCTGACACCTGTGCTCCACGTGATAACCTTCTTCCTGCGCACACTCACAGTTTCCCTTCACTCTGAGAGTATCTGGGAGGCATCGGGCCTAAGGACCTTTTCTGTGATCCTGGAGCAATGAACTGCAATCTGTTGCGGTTCTTGGGGCAGTTGGCCTTTACATGCCCCAGCTCGTTACATTTAAAACATTGCCCCACTGACTGCTCACTGGAGTGAAGTGGGTTGCTGGAGAATGGTGTGGTGGGACAATAAGGTGTCTAGGGTTTTCCTTGAGGTGTAGGTGGTACCTTGGGCTGCCCCCAGTGGCAGGGTGTCCCTCCTGGTATCTGCCCAAACTGCAACCAGGGTTGTTCCTCTCTGCTACCTCCACCCGTTTTGTTCCAATTTTCCCTGCCTCTCTGACGGTCTGGAACTGCTTGTATTGATCAACATAAGAAGCAAGACTTTTTGCTGATTCCATTTTTTTATCCCATAAACACTGTTTTACATCATAATTGGTCATAGTCAGGAACTGCTCCTGTACAACCAAATCACACATCCCTTCAAAGTTACACACACCCCTTCCTTTGACCCATTTATCTAATAGATCCTTCATCTGGTTTACATAAGCCATATTACTTAGTCTAGTCCCTCTCTTAAGGGCTCTAAATTTTACTCTGTAAGTTTCAGGTTTAATTTGAAATTGTTTCAAAACCAAATCCTTAAATTTACTGTAGTCAGAAGCACCCTCAATAGACATATTGTTGAATATATCCAGAGCTCTTCCAGTCAATTTTGTTACCAATGTGGTCATCTTTTGATATTCAGGAATTGCATGGAGGATGCACAGTCTCTCAAAGGTGATAAAATATTTAGCAATATCACTGGATTCATCATACTGTGGACATAGCCACTCACATTTGTGGATTTTTGGGGAAATTGAGCCAGCTGCTGAAGGGTTCCATTTTCTCCATTCCATCACTTCCAGTTCATGCTGCCTCTCTCTTTCCTTCTCCTACTGAGCATGCTGCCTCTCTCTTTCCCTCTCCTCCTTAGCAGCTTTTTCTCTTGCCACTTGGGCATCAATCTCCATTCATTTGAATTCCAGTTGTTTTTCATGTTCCTTCTTTTCCTCTTCAGCTTCCCATCTGGCTGATTCTAGTTTTTTCTGGATCTCACTTTTTGTCATATTCGATAACCTTCCTGCCCTTACCACAGCCTAGCCCGAGAGCTAGAAAAAAACAAAACAAAACAAAACCAGCTTGTGAATTCCTTGCTGTAGCTTAACTCCTCTGCCTTCAGGCAAAGAAAAACAAAAACAAACAAACAAAACCTCCAGCTGCTCTCAGCTAAAAAAAAAAAAGTGACCTTTAAAAAAAAAACAACCTTCCCTGGTTTTCAGGCAGCCAAAAGGAAAAAATGTATCCTTTTAAAATCCTGAGGTCTTACAGGTAAAGATTCAGTACAGCTGCTCAGGAGGGATTTTATGTTACCCTTAGCTGTATGTTTATGACAAATGGTTTCGGTACAGCCACTAGAAAATGAATCAGTTTCCCCCTGTTTGTGTAGGCCCGTAGCAGGCTGCAGCCCAGAGCTGGTTTTAAATAAACTGACAGTTAAACAAAACTGAAATAAAACTGGTGAGGGTTTTTTCTCCCAACTCTCCTCTGCAGCCTGGAGTCCAGGCTGCTCTCATTCTCCCTACACCAAGGAAAGGCTAGCAGCTCCTCCTCTTCCTACCACTATCTCTCCTACTCTAAAGGTAGAGGCAGATTATAAGATACATTTCTTTCCAGAGCTTGGCTTAGTCCACTGAGAGTCAGGGAGCCCTGCTCTACCCTATGTTACAAGGCTTCTGATTCCAGGCCCTAAAGAGTATGTCTACACTACACCTGGGAGTTGTGATTCCAGTATAAACAGACTCATGGTAAAAATAGCAATGTGGTATGACAGCTTCTGAGGCTAGCAACCCAAATCCAAGTCTGTCTAACCCCCTGATCCAAATAGTAACCTGTTTTTTTCCCAGATATCACCTGTTTCCCCAGAACTACTTTCTCTTTCTTAGTGTCCCCTTCTGCCATCCTCTTGGTCTACATCTACTGCAGAGCTCTTGTAACAGGATAGCCTGGCCTCATGAGACTTCCCCCACTGGCTCTTGAGGACCTGCAAACCAATGAGAAGTTCTTACACAACATGAGAAAAAAACATCAATTTTGTTTAAAAAAAAAGTTGGGAAGTGGGGGGTAGACACAGGCAAGTTAACTTCCCTAAAAGGCTTAGTTTTGGTGAAATTGATTAGTTTCAAGTTGTCTTTCTTTAATACATTTATAAAATTGACTAAATAAAGGTTGAAATATTAGACATTTTCATTTATGTTAGTTTGATATTGGCAGAAATAATGATTGAATCACCTGTCCCTCTACACCTGTTGTTTTAGGAGTTGATCCTGTAAAGAGCCTTATTAGCCTAACTTCAATTCTAGGCAAATTGGTTGAAACTATAGTAAAAAACAGAATGATCAGATACATAGATGAACACGATCTGTTGGGGGAAAAGTCAACATGGCTTATGTAAAGGGAAATCATGTATCACCAAGCTATTAGAATTCTTTGAAGGTGTCAACAAATATGTGAACTAGAGTGATCCAATGGATGTAATGTACTTAGATTTTCAGAAAGCCTTTGACAGGGTCCGTCATCAAATGCTCTTAAGCAAAGTAAGCAGTCATAGGATAAGAGGGAAGGTCCTCTCCTAGATCAGAAACTGGTTAGAAGACAGAAAACAAAGAGTACCTTCAATATAGTGTGCATTTTTGGTCACTCCATATCAAACAAGAGATATGAGAATTGGAAAAGGTACAGAGAAGGGCGACAGAAATGATTAGCAGTATGGAATAGCTTCTGTATGAGGTGAGATTTAAAATGAGATGTTTCATTTTGGAAAAGAGATTACTAAAGGGGGATATGATAGAGGTCTATAAAATTATAAATGGTGTGGATAAAGTGAATAAGGAAGTGTTACTTATTTCTTTATGAAACACAAGAACCAGGGGTCACCCAATGAAATTAACAAGCAGCAGATTTAAAACAAAAAAATGGAAGTACTTCTTTACACAATGCACAGTCAACCTATGGAACCCATTGCCAGGGGATGTTCTGAAAGCCAAAACTATAACTGAGTTCAAAAAAGGACTACATAAGTTCATGGTCAGGGATGCAAACCTGTGCACTGGGTGTCTCTAGCCTCTATTTGCCAGAAGCTGGGAGTGGATGACAGGGGATGGATCACTCAATGATTACCCGTTCTGTTCATTCCCTCTGAAGCACCTGGCATTAGCCATGTTGGAAAACAGGATACTGGGATAGATGGACCATTGGTCTGACCTAGTATGGCTGTTCTTATGATCTTAGAGACATCCTGATTATACTGATTGAGCGGTTTCCTTAGGAAAAGATGATTGGGTGTGATCGTTCAAAGACATGCACATGTTTAACTTTACTGGCTTGACTTCCTGTGGTTACTTACAGTGCATAAGTCTTCGCAGGATTGGGAAATACATTGCCATATTTTTTCCTGAGGCAACCACCGCATCATCCTTCTGAGGGTGTCTAATCTTATCAAACCTGAGCAGAGACCTGTATGCATATGGTTCAAGTGATACATAAGCAATAGTGGTTGTGTTCTAGAAAACAAATCTCTTAGATAGTTGACATTTAAAATGTGACTGCTGGCTGGTGCAGTAATCATCTTTATATGTGTAAGGATGGATTTTTAACTTGTAACATTGAGAGCTTGAGTATGTTCTTCAGTGGTGCACATTACTAAACGTTTTGTAAAATCAGCCCCTTTCCCAAAATATAGGATGATATGTGCTGCACAATGTTAGTATTTATTTATACAGTACCTGAAGGCATGCTAGGCACACAAAGGCAGAGGTCCCTGTCCTGAAGAGCATGCAACCTAAGGTCCAGGTGAAGTGACTGCAGGATGAGGGCCTAATTTTAGACATGACACAAGTAATGAGTGTAATTGAGGGAATGGAATACGAAAAGACAAGGTTCACACTGACAAAATCATGTGGTTGCTTATTTATGCTACGGGCACGTCATGTTTGTTCCATTAGACTTATTTATTAATGGTAAATTAACTCACTTCTTGTAGATCAAAGGCAATACAGGACTGATTTTTTGTTTTAGGGGAGATTCACATGAGGAGAGGATGTTATGTGGAACAAGGATGAGGGGCAATGCATATAGGGGTGCACCCTGTATCTGAAGAATCGGGTCTGTATATACCTTTCAGTTATTTAATGCATATTTATACCATAGATCACAATGCCTCCATGAGAAACATTTTTCTTAAACTTACAAGCCTGAAAAGAGAGTAAATTAAATGCATAAAACCATGAACAACTAGTGTTGTCTTTTACATGGAGAAAAGCAAAGTTAGGCACAGTTTGTGTCCTCCCCCATCCTTTCTCTTGAATCTAGGATGTTTTGTCATAGAAGTGCCACGTTTTATTATTTATTGTTAATGTACCATGTCTGGTATATAAAAATCTCTGCAATTCCTAAACAATGGAGGTAATCAAGTATGAATTCCAGCCTTAACTTTCAGCTGTTGGGTTTGCCTGTTTAAGCCAGATGCTACACTATTTTAACATTTAGGGCTAGATTTTATATTCTTACATTGACTAGTACCTTGCTCTATCAGTGGTCTCATTGGAGTTAATAAACTACTCTTGGGGCATAGCATTACTAAACCCGAAGAAAGGCATCAGGGTATGGTCAGTGGTGGATGCTTTCCAAATACATTTAAGAAATGCATGAGAATTTTTGTTTTAAAACTGGAATGCTGAAGTGAGAAAACAAATCCCAGCTTCTACTGTTGTGTGTTGTATTAGGACTAATTCATGGCAAGTATGATTCTAGCCATGATGGGGGAAATACTTTATCCACGTAACTGACCCAAATCTTTGTCATTTTATGCAGAAAGGGGGAGAGTGGGTTACTAGGAGGGAAGAAAAGGGCAAAAGGAGGAAGGGGGCTAAAGCGTTCCTGGCCAAGCTGTTGCAGACGCTGTAACTTTTTCATGTATGTGCTTCTGATCCGCTTCTGCAGCGCAAAAGGCGCCCCGCAAACCCAGCGCGTTAGGAAACGCTGCAGGTGTGTTGCAAGGAGCTCCTCTTCTCCCACATCCCCCGCAGCTAGAAACCCAGGGGCGCCGTTTCCACCCAGAGAGGCCAGTTTCACAACCTGGCGCGGGTGTGCGGAAGGGGGAGCACGGAGCGGCCATTAACTCTTGCAGGGCCTGACTTGCGGCGCCTGCGCTAGTGCTCTGGGTGTGAGCGGCGGCGGCGGCGTGAGCGGGCTGTCCCGGGGCGCAGCGCCGAGCCATGGTGAAGATCAGCTTCCTGCAGCCGGCGGCCGGACTCAAGCCGGAGAAGGCGGCGGAGGGCGATGGGGTCAATTCGGAAATTCTCCTGCCTCCGTGCGGGGTGAGTCGGGGCGCGGGCTCCAGCGGGCGCCCCCTGTTCTCCGCCCCGGGGCGGGGGAGCAGCAGGGTGCAGCGCGCCTCCAGCCGCTGCGGTGCCAGGGGAGGCAGAGTGGCCGCTCTGCGGGCGTCCTGTGCCTTGGGGTGTGGGGCTCCCCCGTGCACGGTGAGCCTGGGGCTGGGGGCTCCAGACATGGCAGCGCACCCACACTACTGACCGCCCCCCTATGCACGGTGAGCCTGGGGCTGGGGGCTCCAGACATGGCAGCGCCCCCGCACTACTGACCGCCCCCCTATGCACGGTGAGCCTGGGGCTGGGGGCTCCAGACATGGCAGCGCCCCCGCACTACTGACCGCCCCCCTATGCACGGTGAGCCTGGGGCTGGGGGCTCCAGACATGGCAGCGCCCCCACACTACTGACCGCCCCCCTATGCACGGTGAACCTGGGTCTGGGGGCTCCAGACATGGCAGCGCCCCCGCACCACTGATGCCCCCCCCATGCCAGGTGAACCTGGGTCTGGGGACTCCAGACATGGCACCGCCCCCACACTACTGACCGCGCCCCCCATGCCCGGTGAGCCTGGGGCTGGGGGCTCCAGGCAGACAGCCCCCCCCTACTGTCCCCTGCCATGAGCTGGGTGTGTGTAGGTGTCCAGATATGTTATCCTATCCCCTACCCGGTTCCCAACCCACTCTGTCATGTGTTTGTTTTTATTTTGGTGGGGGGGCGGCTTTACCGAATGTATCTGTGCTTGCTTCCTCAGTGTATTGTGAGTCTGGGGAGCCCTGAGCATCTCCCCCTCACTCCCCTCCCATTGTGTATTGCTAGTCTGGGTGGCCACGGGGCCTTTGGGGTCATTTTAGGCCCCAGAGCTGTAGAGAAAAGAGCAGCGAGCTGGGACACAGCGCATGCTGACTGGGTAAAAAATGTGCACTGCCTCCTGCTCTGGTTTGTAAGCCTCTTATTTTGCTACAGAGGTTTTAAAAGTGAAATCCTGCTTGTGAAGGCATTCCCTCTTCCATCCCCTGGGCAGTAGTGCAGTGGTGGTGTGGGGGAACCAAGAAATGTTGTTGGTGATGGCTCTGGTGCCTGCTTTTGCTTAGTTTTAGACTTCCTCGATATCACTCCACTCCTCTGCTCTGCGATCTTTCGCTTGCACGTTTTCCCTCCTGCCTAGAAGGAATGGCTGTCATTTCCCTCCAAAGCCTGCATGGAACATAAATAACACAGCCAGATTTGAGCATGCAGAGCCCTGTTTACCATTTGGGATTTTTCTGTTAGTTTGTTTCTGTATAGCTGAGTCTGTATAGGGAGATCACTTCCTCCTTCAGCCACCCGAAACCCATGTCCAGATAGCCTGCTGAGTCCCTGAGTGGGCATGTCTTTGTCCCTGTTGTTTAGGAAACTGTCCTTGACTCTTGTGAACTGCAGCCCCCTTTGTCTTGACGGTAGATCAACTTGGAATTAAAAAGACATCAGCAGATCTTGGCACACTGTTGACTTGTTACTGGGACATCTGGACTCATTTACCTGACATGTGTTCCCCCCACCCCCATAGCTGGCCTCACTTATGTTTGCTGTTAAAGGGCTACCCATTGAAACAAGGGCCCATTCTTTCCTACCTGTTCCCGAAGTCACAAATTCAGCATTATGTGACATCAGCCAGTTCCATGGCAACAGATTGTGATGACATAGGTACAAGATTATAATTGTAGGCTCAATCAGGGACAAGCTGGGTTGTTAGAGAGGGAGACATCCGATTTTCGCTTGATGGTAGCAAAGGAAAAACAGAAGCATTGGGCAGCTTTTAATATTAATTATACCCATTTTTCACCTCCCTGCCCACACCAAGTTAGACCTGATGTGAATTCTCTGTAAGCTTTTTTTTTGCAGGAGTGTGGGGGAGGGGAGTGAAAGGGCTCAGCATAGCTACTGCTTGTGATTTTCTTGCATGAGCAGACACCATAAAAGAACAAAGCTGTATGGCACTGTAGACAATGATTTGTCCTAGGATGAGAAATGGGCATATTGAGAGGCAGCTGGGCATACTATTGTAGGGAGTGGTCCTGCTTGGGCAATAAAGATACAAGATGGGACCAATAAATACAAATATTGCAGCAAAAAATGCCTTTTGGCCCTGGGCATTCACTTGGGTGGAGGTGATCTGGGGCTAATTGTTCCAGGATGATGATCAAATGAAAAATGTCTTTTGATTGAAGTTCATCATTAGCGTGGAGAAGAGAGTGGGAGAAATGAACATCTGAGGTCTTGAGGAAATTCTGGGATCTTGGAAAGATTAGGAACCAGGGGAAGGAAGTGGTGATAAAGTGTAACTAAGAGCATGGCACAGTTGTGCTCAGATTATTCACTTTTTCCCAAGATAGGAGTTGATGTTCCCAACTTGAATTTACTTTGCTGGCTTTGATTTACTTTCGGTAATGGATGATTGAGAAAGGAAAGGTCTTGCACAGAGGTGACTAGTGGGAGGGACACAAAAGGAGGTATCTGCTAAGCGGGGAGAGGGGAGTCCTGTGGAGATTGGGATCCTGCCAGGCACAGAGGTGTTTTGGGTGTATTATTACCTCCTGGGAGTACTAGGTTGTTCTTGAGATCATGGGATCTAATTGATGCTGATGTGTCCCAACCAAGGAATGCTGTAATACGGTAATTGGCAGTGCGTATTGCATGCTAGTGGCTGTGTATATGGTACCTCTCAATCAGAATGAAGAACTATTCCTAGATGAAGAGATCAGTATTGTCACATATTGATATGAATCTAAGTACTCCTCAAATCACATGAACTGTTAACGAGCTCCTCCTGCAAGGTGTTCTTTGGAGATGGACCCCCACTTGAAGTTAATGAAGGTCCATGCAGGTGTGCATGTGGAGCGTCTACCTGAACTGAACAACTTACAGGATCAGGGCCAGCTTAACTGACAACACTATCTGATTTAAAATGCTTGTGAAACAGATGGTGGCATTTAAACAACATTTTACATCCCTTCACAAGTCCCTGAAAGTGTGTGCAAAGTTTGATTATTTATTACATCCTGATATACCACTGTGTTGAGAAAAATTGTGATGTATCTATGTTGATACCAAGCTGGATGTTCTGAAGTGCATTCTGGCTCTGGGAAGTGTCTGCCAGAACGAGATTGTGCAATTCTCTGTGAAGGTTCCATTTATAAAGGATTAATAATAGGTGGTTTAATAAATTGTTTAATTTTTAGAGTCCAGCAGGTCAATAGGTTGATCAAAACCGTGATCTTCTCTAGCACCCCCTACTGATATGCTTATGACTGTACATAAAACGTATTACTAGAGTCTGTGTAACAGGCTTAAAACATCTATTAATCATTAACCTTTTATAAGCTATTTATAAATGGAACCTTAATATAAAGTATCACCATTTATGGTCTCTCCCTGATTTTCGGATCCAATTTGCTCAGGGTTATTTCTCTTTCTTCTTCTCCCTTCAACTTTCACCACTGAAAACTCCACCAGAATTGGAAAATCATGCGGGTTTCTTTTGGCTCGCATGTCACTTGCAATAAAGATTTCTACAACTGGAACTTAGTTAATAATTTTACTGATGTTGCATGAGTCATCTTCCCTTCTTCTGGTCTTTTGAAAATAGGAGTTAAAAAGTAGCAAAAGCTTACTTCACTCAACAGTGTTACCAACGCCAAGCATTCAAAAATCATGAGGTTGGCTTAGTTCATGAGATTTAAAACACAAACGAATGTTGGGTCATTCTTCTTTGCCTTTTGGTTTCTGAGTCTTTAGGATCCACTTGAGTCTTGTTTTCAAGCTTTATTTTTTTCCTCCAGCCCCCCAAAAATATACCATTTTTAAAAATGAAAGCTGGGACTCTTAAGTAGTCTCTGGAGTCCAGCAGTTGGGGCTTTAAGAAAAACGCCAAATATTGCAAGATTTCTGATCAAATTGAAAGTTAGCAGCACCAAATCAGTGACAATGAATGCACATAGGGAGCGTGTGAGAGAGTGGTATTTTTATGATGTCACTTTCCAGACTAGAACCACACTTTAAAGGATTAGATATTTATTATATTATCTTGTGTGTGTGTGTAACTCATGCTAATTGGACCAAAAGGGAGACATATTTCCCTTTTGTATAACAGAACAACTTTTACTTACTCAGTGGGGTTTCTCATTCAATAGGGGAAGGAGTAGGGGGGCCGTGGTATTGCTACCCTTTCTTCTGCACTGCTGCTTTTGGCGGTGCTGCCTTCAGAGCTGGGCGCTGGGACAGTAGCCACCACTGTCCACTCTGTCTTCAGATCTGGGTGGCTGTATACTAGATTTCCTTAGGGAGACTAGATTTCATAGTTTGTGATGCAATTTTCACAGCTATGAATTCGGGAGACCCCTAATTATAAAAAGTTCATAAAAGAGGAGTCTGACAGCAACCCCAAGTGATGCAGCAGGGAGGTACAATGCTGCACAGTTGAGGTGATTGGTTTCATTTGGAGAGACACTGTAATTCAAACTCAATCAGAAAGTCTACATAATTTTGAGGCAATCACAATGTTTGAATATTTTGTAGTGAAAGCAATCTACTTGTCATTAACACAACCTGGAAGACTCTTAACAGCGTTGCTGAGTGTGGATTCAATAGTCTTTGGGGTTATGTAGTCAGCGGAATGACTTGTATTATCTTTTATTAAAATATATTTCAACATACTTAACTGCTTTCAGTATAAGTTTTAATCAGGCTTGTTTTGATTTAAGTGGAAAAGTACAGTTATATATGCAGATATTTTCAAATACACTGATGACAAAACAGCTTATTGTCTTTTATTTGTGGATGATCATGACACACAGGTAAAGTCAAAAGATTTAAACAAGACACAGAAGTCATTCTTCCGCTTTACTCTGCGCTGGTTAGGCCTCAGCTGGAGTATTGTGTCCAGTTCTGGGCACCGCATTTCAAGAAAGATGTGGAGAAATTGGAGAGAGTCCAGAGAAGAGCAACAAGAATGATTAAAGGTCTTGAGAACATGACCTACGAAGGAAGGCTGGAAGAATTGGGTTTGTTTAGTTTGGAAAAGAGAAGACTGAGAGGGGACATGATAGCAGTTTTCAGGTATCTAAAAGGGTGTCATCAGGAGGAGGGAGAAAACTTGTTCACCTTAGCCTCTAATGATAGAACATGAAGCAATGAGCTTAAACTGCAGCAAGGGAGATTTAGGTTGGACATGAGGAAAAAGTTTCTAACTGTCAGGGTAGTTAAACACTGGAATAAATTGCCTAGGGAGGTTGTGGAATCTCCATCTCTGGAGATATTTAAGAGTAGGTTAGATAAATGTCTATCAGGGATGGTCTAGACAGTATTTGGTCCTGCCATGAGGGCAGGGGACTGGACTCGATGATCTCTCGAGGTCCCTTCCAGTCCTAGAGTCTATGAATCTATTTGTTTAGACAGCCTTTAAAAAGGCACTTAAGATTAACAGACCTAACCTGTGATGGCCTCAGCTCTCCACCCCAGTAGTAATGGGTAACTATCCTACAAGGATGGTGCAAGATCTGGAGTAAGGGGTTTCTTAAAAATCTCTTATAGGAAAGTGGGATAAGGGGGTTTGGAAGATAGGGTTGTCAACCGAACACCCTTGCCCTGTCTCCCCCCCCCCCCACTCAATCGCTCCCTCCCTCCTTTGCTCTCTCCACCCTCTCTCACTTGGTCATTTTCACTGGGCTGGCTCAGGGGGTTGGGGTGCAGGAGTTGGTAAAGGCTCTGGCTCTGGGTGTGGGTGTGGGAGGGGGCTCTGGGCTGGAGCTGAGGGGGTTGGTATATGGGAGGGGACTCTGGGCTGAGGCTTTGGGGTTGGGCTGGGGATGAGTGGTTTGGGGTGTAGGAGGGGCTCCAGGCTGGGATTGAGGGGTTTGGAGGGTGGGAGGGCGATCAGGGCTATTGCAGGAGGTTGCAGGGGCAGGAGGTCGGGGTGCCAGCAGTGAGGGCTGAGGGTGTGAGCTCTAAGTTGGGGTTGAGGGTGCAGGAGGGTGCACCGGGCACAGGTCGAGGGGTTTGTGGGTGGGGGATCAGGGCTGGGGCAGGGGTTTGGGGTGTAGGAGGGGGTAAGGGATGCAGGCTCTGGGCGGCGCTTACCTCAGGCAGCTCCTGGAAGCTGCGGCATGTCCCCCCTCCTGCTCCTATGCAGAGGCATGGCCAGGTGGCTCTGTGTGCTGCTGCATTTGCAGGAGCTGCCCCTGCAGTTCCCATTGGCTGGGAATAACGGCCAATGGGAGCGTCAGCCGGCACTTGGGGCAGAGGGTAGTGCATAGAGCCCCCTGGTTGCCCCCACATGTAGGAGCCAGAAAGGGGACATGCTGCTGCTTCTAGGACCTGCATGGAGCCACAGCAGGTAGGGAGCCTAATGTAATCCTTCTGTGCCACCGACCAGACTTTTAACAGCCCAGTTAGTGGTGCTGATCGGAGCCACCAGGGTCCTTTTTTGACTGGATGTTCCAGTCGGAAACCAGACACCTGGCAACCCTATTGGAAGAAGGTATTCCTAATTTCCAGCCCTCTTTTTACCTGGTTGCAGTTCAGGTCAGAAACTATGACTGAGCTCCCCACTTTGCTGAGTGCGAAGCAAAATGCCACTTCCAGCAAATGTAGTGTTGGGTGTCAGCAAGCAGGACTGCAATAGTGCTTAGTATGGCTCTGGTAAGACTGCACTTGGAATACTGTTTTCAGCTGTGGGCTTTTAATTTCCCAGGGAGACAGATGCCAATTGAAGGGAATGCAGAAAGGAGTCATAAAATGATCAGGGGCTTGAGGGATTGATTTAAGATGAAAGGTTGAAGAGCATTGTTAAATAATGATTAAATCTGTGAGATATTCACCAACACCTTTCAAATATTTGTAAACACAGAGAGGGAGCAGAAATACTTAGCATGGACTGAGGGACCTGGGGATGTCAGAGGGGGATACAGCTGGAAGTAATTGGATGAAATTAAGGAAGGGGAAATTTTTAAATGTTTAAAAAAAAAAAATCTTCCTGTCACAAAATGGGCAATGTGTTAACTTGGTGTGGGTGTAGGGAATTATCCAGCATTGGAAGAGCTAGCAGCCTCATCCCTTTCCTATTGAAATCAAATGGAAATTTTGCCATTGATTTAGTCGGAGCAGGATTGGGACCTAAAATATTGAATTAGTATTCATGCTTTTCATCTTGAACCTGGTCCAAAGTCCACTGAAATCAATGGGAATCTTTCTGTTCTCTTCAGTGGGCTTTGAGTCATGACTATTCTGTTCATCACTGTGCAATGCTGAAAGTGCTTATTGAGTGGCCATGTCTGCTGCCCTGTGATCATCCTGTACCCCTTGATGGAGCCTGAATCCTTGCTTCTTTTTGTGTGGCCTCCCTCATATCAGATGGACCTTCATTTTGTGGCATCCTGATTTTCTCCCTGCAGAGTTGCTAGCATCCACTGTAACAGCTCTGATGATGATTACAACCAGCACAAGAAGAATAGGTCTGGCTGTTGGAGTAACTGCGAGTACTTACTGTGAGCATGAGTTACCTGGCTCTAAAGGAGTTAACAGTGTAAAAAGGCCTAAATTTCTTTTCTGGCAATTATGGGGCCTTGGGGATTTTCTTCCTGGGTGCACTGTATTTCATCACTCCCACAATAATGACCCTCCCCTACTTCAGTGACTGCCATAATCAGATTTCCCAATAAAAAGCAAAAGGTCACTTTGAAATGCAGAAGGTTAGGTCCTCTGTGCCATAGCGTGAGGTGAGCATTGTCTCCTATTGCAGGGACTGAACATCAAGCCACCACATCCACTCTGGTTTCTTCTCCTTTTTGTTTTTTCCCTCATGCTCCAGACAGGGAGAGTTGAATCCGGCTCTTCCCCTGAACTTACCAATGACTGTCTCTCTCAGATTAGAGGTTCATCTGAGGTTTATAAAGTTGCTGCTGTGAGGGTGACTGAGTTTCATATGTGTAGAAAGTGGATAAGGAAAAGTTATTTACTTATTCCCATAATACAAGAACTAGGGGTCACCAAATGAAATTAATAGGCAGCAGGTATAAAACAAACAAAAGGAAGTTCTTCATGCAGCACACAGTCAACTTGTTGAACTCCTTACCTGAGGAGGTTGTGAAGGCTAGACTATAACAGCATTTAAAAGAGAACTGGATAAATTCATGGTGGTTAAGTCCATAAATGGCTATTAGCCAGGATGGGTAAGGAATGGTGTCCCTAGCCTCTGTTTGTCAGAGGATGGAGATGGATGCAGGAGAGAGATCACTTGATCATTAGGTCCCCTCCCTCTGGGCACCTGGCATTGGCCACTGTCGGGAGAGAGATACTGGACTAGATGGACCTTTGGTCTGACCTGATACGGCCGTTCTTATGTTCATATGTGATGTGCAGGGGCATTGTGTTCCCAAGGGGCTGTGATTCCTACTACATGTAGCCAACATTCCTTGTTTTCGTGGCGATCTGTGTTTAAAGTAGAGGTGGCAAAGATATGTTTAAACATAATAGCTTTTCTCAATCTGCACTTCTCTTGACCTCTCCAGTTATTATAGAAGTTATTTCTATGTCAGGAAGAGGTTTCTCCTTTCGTATAAACCTACAATGAAGACTCAAAAGAGCAGTGTCCAAGCCACATTGGCAGAAGTGCTTGTCAATGTGATTCTGGTGCAGGTGACATTAAGTGCTAGGGTATGTTGTACAAATTGCGACTATGAGTTTACCTGAACTCCGCTGTTCTGTAAAAATTCTTAAGATGTTTCAACAACCTAAATAACAGATGTCAATGAGAAAAGGTACAAAAGGGAGATAAAATAACTATTAGTCAAAACAAAAAGGCCAAGTTGATATGATTCAAGGACTGTTGAAATTATGCTTGTTAAAAACAGATGTGGAGCTATAAATTAATGAGGCAAAATTGGTATGTCAGAATTAGCCCTAACTAATGGACAGAATAATGAGGAGATAGATTGTTCCACCCATCACTCCCTTTGTGGCTTCTTAAAAGGAAGAGATTTTGTGAGAAAAACAAAAAGAAAAAAACCCAGAATGAAAGAACAGACAGAGGCTACTGGAGCAAGATTCACCATCATACATGCCATTTCCCTCCCCTGTGTCTCCTGCAACCCTGAGCCTTTGTCAGCCTGATCCTGAGAGGTATCTTGATGAGACCAGGGTAGAGAGAGGGATCCAGATGACTTTGCCACCCTTACTGGCTCCAGCTGACTCATAATTACTACCAGAGATAAAACAGGATTGGATTTTAACAGCAGCAGCTGCAGCAGCTGTAGTCCATCTCAACTGATTTCTTTGCTTACCTAGTTATTACCATCTTTAATGCCATCTAAGAGACTGTCAAACAAGGGTTTGTTTTCCTTCTGAAATGCTCTGCAGCTGAAGGGAAAGGGAATAAGAAATGTTGTTAAAATGCATGCCTTGCTTAATGCTTTACATTTCAAATGCTTTAACTGGTTTTCCTTCTTTTCTGTATCTTTAATAAAAGGTTAACAGGAATTTTAATGGTGTGTTTGCCATGGTACTACACAGGCTGAGGTCTCTGCATACCAAGCGCTAGACCTTGTTTAATGCTTATTTAATGTTCAATAATAGCTGGGTTATGTTAACACCTTTAGCTTATATTTTCCATCTAAATTAATACAGCATTTTCTGTGGCACAAGATAGCCTAGATGGCTACATGGGAATGGACTGTGCTTTGCCTGCTTGTAAAAGCTGCTCAACACCAGGTCTAAACTAGCAGTTACACAGCGTTTAGCCAAAGTCATTTTGCTAGTACGGTTCCAGGCCTCATATAGTGAGAGTAGGGCTCTGGTGTGTGACTTCTATGCAGAATGGCTTGTGGAACAGCAGTGCTGGGTTGAAGAATTTGGGGGCCCTGTGCACTGCAGAAATTGCCCTCCCCCAGTTCCTCCACCCCTTCACTCAAATTTGGCTTGGCACCCACCTGTCATGGTGCAGGTTCAGCCAAGTCAGATCTTAACGCTCTGACCTCCTATGCCAGGTCACAATCGCACTCACTCAAATTTGGCCTGTCTGCTGCACCATCATGGCAGAGGGGTGGCCAGGCCAAACCTGAGCAGCGCTTTGACCCTGTATGCCAGGTTGCAATGCCACCCACTCAGACTGGGTGGTCAGGGGGCAGAGGTGGGAGGATTGGGAAGGCATTGTTTGAGAAATGGCAACTATTTCCTGCGGGATCCACTCTTCTGGAATGATAGTATCTTAATTGGATTTTAGACATTATTGCTGGATATTCTAAGCAAGGATAATATAGGCTGCTGCTAAAACTGGAGGAGAAAAAAGTAGGTAAAATAGCTATTTCTAACAGAAGTGCTAAATAATACTGGGGTTAGAAATGTGGGAATCTCTTTCAGCAAATGATATGTAGGCTGAGGTGTTGGAGGCTTTCTGAGCCTGTGAATTTTGGTTTCTTAAAAGTGAACCCTCAAGCTGAGTACATGTTTTAAAAACTGAACAGGATTCCAAGTCAATACAAAATTGCAAATAGGTGTATTTCTAGCATGAAAATAGATCTTTCATTTACTTCCCTTCCTCACTGTACCTTTCCCCTTGAGAAGCTGGTAATACAATAAGCATTGTGCCAAAGCATGGGGATCTAGCTGAGTGTCTCAAAAAGGGATAGTCATTTTAATAAGCATGAGCGGAAAGAATGGGAGAAAGAGGCAGTAAGCTTATCTCTATGTGGAACATAGTGATCCAGCTGCCTCCCCCCTGCCTCCCAGGGCGCTTGAGAGTGATTTTTTTTTTTCTTTTTAAAGTTTGAGACATTTCTTTTGAGATGCAGTAAGCTCTCTGCCAGTCTGTCTGAAGACAGTATTTCATAAGAACATAAGAATGTTCATACTGGGTCAGACCAATGGTCCATTTAGCTCAGTATCCTCTCTTCCAACAGTGGCCGGTGCAAGATGAGTCAGAGGAAATGAACAGAGCAGGGCAATTTTCCAGTGAGCCATTCTCTGTCATCCAGTTCCAGCTTCTAGCAGTCAGAGGTTTAGGGACACGCAGTGCATTTGTTTGCATCCCTGACCATCCTGTCAACAGCATATCATAGATTTATATAGTGGCATTATGATATTTTCTGTCTTATTACCTATCCATTTCCTAATGGTTCCTAAGATTCTTTCTTATTTTTGACTGCAGCTGCACATTGAGTGGATGTTTGCAAAGAACTATCCACAGTGACTCCCAAGATCCCAGCTACTTAAGACCCCAGATTGTTTTCCATGTGTATTACTTTGCATTTATCAACACTGAATTTCATCTGGTGTTTTGTTTTGTTTTCATCTGCCAGTCACTCGGTTTTGTGAGATCCCTTTGTAACTCTTCACATCTGCTTTGGACTTAACTGTCTTGGGTAATTTGGTATCATCTGCTGACTTTGCTACCTCACTGTTTACCCCCTTTCCAGATCATTTATGAATATGTTGAACAGCACAGGTACCAGTATAGATCTTTGGGGAACACTGATGTTTACTTCTCTCCACTGTAAAAAAATGTTTAATCCTACTTTTTCCCCCTATCTTTTAACCAGTCCATTAAAGGACCTTATTTTTTTTTTTTCCAATCTCTTGGCTGCTTATTTTGCTTAAGAGCCTTTGGTGAGGGACCTTGTCAAAGGCGTTCTGACAGTCTAAGTACACTATATCCACTGGATCACCCTTGTCCGTATTTGTTTGTCCCCCTGAGAGAATTCTAATAGATTGAAGAAGCATGATTTCCCTTTACAAAAGCCATATTGAAAGTGTTCCACAACAGATCGCGTTCATCTTCGTGTCTGATAATTCTGTTCTTTATTATAGTTTTAGCGAGTTTTTCTGGTCGTGAAGTGAGGTTTACCAGGCCGTAATTGCCTCTGGAACCTTTTAAAAAAAATGGATATAGCATTAGTTATCCTCCACCCATCTCATATAGAGGCTGATTTTAGGGATAGTGATACCACAGTTAGTAGTTCTGCAATTTCATATGTGAGTTCCTTCAGAACTTTCGGGTGAATACGATATAGTCTTGGTGACTGTGAGGGGGTGGACTTAGCCCTGAGGTCCTGCCACACCCTGCCCCAGAAAAGGGCAGTAGAGAGGTCCTCCAGGATGCCTAAAGTGGCTGTGTGTGAAGCAGCCAATCAGAGCCCAGCAGGTTAGTATAAGAGCTGCAGGGCCAGAGCGAGTTCAGTTCCTTGCTAGAGCTGGAGGAGAGTGGATGGTGTGCCGGGCTGGCTGCTGGGACTCCACAAGGACAAGGCCCTGAGGTAAGGGTGAAGAATGTGTGGGAGCAGTGGCCCAGGGAATTATAGCAGTAACACCGTTTATTTAAAGGGCCATTGTGGACAGCTGCTATCTATAGGGTCCCTGGGCTGGGATCTGGAGTAGAAGGTGGGACTGGGTCCCCTCCCCCACCATCACCAGCCACTGAGAAAGTGGCCTGGACTTTGAGACAACCCAGAAGGGGAACTGTAGTCGCCCAGCTGAAGAGCTGGCGCTAGAAAGGCCCTCAGAGGGCGAAGACACTGCCTCCAGGGAAGGAGCCCTGGGGCACTGCTTTATTCCGGAGCAGGGACAAACTGAGAGAGACATCAGAGGGTATTTAGAGAGGCCCCTGTTGGACTTGTTGCTTATAGCTGTCAGACAGACTGTATATGACTTGGCCGGAGGACTGAGTCACTGAAGACCCACCACAAACAGAGTGAGTGTGCAGGCACATGCACTTGGCCAGAGGGCGCTCGCGAGAGGTGAATGTGACCCATACAGTGACTTATTACTGTTTAATTTATGAATTTGTTCCAAAGCTTCCTCTGTTGACACCTCAATCTATGACAATTCCTCAGATTTGTCATCTAAAAAGAATCACAGAGGTGTGGGAATCTCCCTCACGTATTGCACAGTGAAGACGGAGGCAAAGAATTTATTTAGCTTGTCTGCAATGGCCTTGTCTTCCTTGGGTGCTCCTTTAGTACCTCAGTTGTCCAATGGCCTTGCTGGTTGTTTGGCAGGCTTCCTGCTTCTGATGTACTTAAAAAAAAATTGCTGTTAGTTTTGAGTCTTTTGCTAGTTGCTCTTCACATTTGTTGGACTGCCTAATTATACTTTTACACTTGACTTGCAAGAGTTTATGCTCTGGTCTAGTTTCTTCAGTTTGATTTGCCTTACCAAGTTTAAAGGATGCTTTTTTGTCTCTAGCTGCCTGTTTTACTTTGTTGCTTTTCCATGGTGGTGGTTTTTTTGAGTATTCTTACTATTTTTATTATTTTATTTTGGGTATACATATAGTATGAGTCTATTGTGATGTTTTTAAAATGTTTCCATGCAGCTTGCAGGCATTTCACTCTTGTGACTCTTCCTTTTAATTTCCATTTAACTAGGCTCCTCTTTTTAAACTTGAATGCTGCTGTGATGGGTTTCTTTGGTATTTTCCACCCTACAAAGATTTCCAACTACTATATCAGAGAATAGTCTCTGCTGGTATAAAAGTCTTGTGGTTCTCTAAGCCTATGTTATAAACTATAATCAAAATATATCATGTTATATCTTGTTAAAACCTCTCTCTCATTATTTTTTTTCTGACCATTACATTCATGACCATGCATTATTACAGCTGGAGTAATAGCTGAGCTAGAAATGCTTATTAGGGATTTCTATCTCAGTACTTATATGGCACCTGTCATTGTGGTATTTGAATGCTTCCCAGGTATTTAGAAATAACGGCACTCTCTCCTTTCCCTACCTGTAGGCAGAATAACTTGACAAGTTTAGTAGTTGGATTTTTTTCAGTGGCTTGTGTGAGTGGAGTGTGTGTCTGTCTACATGTTTGAAAAGAAACTGTTGCAGGAAAGTTAAGTGGAAGAGATGAGCTTTGTGTATTTTCTGAACACAGTGAGGTTAATGGTTATTCAGTTATTTCATCTGGACATGAATTCCCTCCTTTGGCTGGGACCAGCTCCCATGACATTCCTGTCTCTTGCCTTCCTGGGCCACCCACTAGTGACCAATGTTATTTTGGTTCCAGTAGAACACGGCTGTTGGGCGTGGACAATCACACTGAAGAGGAAGCCGGTCTCTCAAAAGGGACATGTAGAATGGTGAATCACGCTCTGTGTTCAACCCGAAGTCAAATTAAGCCTTTTGTGTTCAGTCCCATAAAGGTGTTAATTGGATCACCATCTCTCCATCAGGTCTGGGACCCGTATAATAGAAACACTGCTGTTGCTGCTCTTTCCCCTCCTCATTTATTTGTTAAGTCTTTTTCATCTGTCATAGAAAGTTAGGTATATACTATTGTCATGGTATAATTCCCCACTCTGAACCTTAGCGTCCAAAAGATGGGGTACCAGCATGAATTCCTCTAAGCTCAGTTACCAGCTTAGTACTTGTAGCACTGCCACCACCAGGAATTTCAGTGCCTGGTACACTCTGGTCCTCCCAGAACCTTGCCCGGGGACCCCCAAGACCCAGACCCTCTGGATCTTAACACAAGGAAAGTAAACCCTTTTCCTCACCATTGCCTTTCCCAGGCTTCTCCTCCCTGGGTTACCCTGGAAGATCACTGTGATTCAAACTCCTTGAATCTTAAAACAGAAAGGAAAATCCACCTTCCCCCCTCCTTGTCTCTCCCCCTCCCAGATTCTCCCTGAGAGAGAGAAAGTAATCCTAACACAGAGAGAAATTAACCTCTCTCTCCCTCTTCCCTCCTTTCTCCCCACCAATTCCCTGGTGGGTCCAGACCCAGTCCCCTGGGGTCTCACCAGAATAAGAAAAACAATCAGGTTCTTAAACAAGAAAAGCTTTTAATTAAATAAAGAAAAAACAGTAAAAATTATCTTTGTAAATTTAAAATGGAATAGGTACAGGGTCTTTCAGCTATAGACACTGGGAATACCCTCCCAGCCTAAGTATACAAGTACAAATTAAAATCCTTTCAGCAAAATACAAAATTGAACTCCTTCCAGCCAAATACACATTTGAACTCCTCCCAGCCAAATACACATTTGCAAATAAAGAGAACAAACATAAGCCTAACTCGCCTTATCTACCTAGTATTTACTATTCTGGACATATAAGAGACTGTGTCAAAGAGATTGGAGAGAAACCTGGTTGCACGTCTAGTCCCTCTGAGCCTCAGAGTGAACAACAACCAAGAACTAACAGCACACACAAAAACTTCCCTCCCTCAAGATTTGAAAGTATCCTGTCCCCTGATTGGTCCTCTGGTCAGGTGACAGCCTGGCTCACTGATCTTGTTAACATGTTAGAGGCAAAAGAGATATGAAGTACTTCTGTTCCATTAACTTTTAACTATCCGTTTATGACAACTATATATTTTTATCTATCTATATGCCAATGATGTCTTCAGGAGTCAGTTGTTTTGATTACAATAATACATTGCTGCTCAAGTGAGGGCAGTTCTTCTATTCAAGAAACTACTGATTTTAGATCAGAAAAAAGTCTAACTGGGTCCTTTCTGAGGAGGATGCATTATTGCAAGTGATCTGTTTGTGTGCTTGCTGTTTGTTTGCACATGCATGACGTTACAGGGAAGATTTATTTTCCTTTGTGAGACTAGTATTTTTTTTTCCTAATGCCATGCATTCTAGCTCACAGAGTTGTCAATTTTGGCAAATACTGTTCTAGCTTAAAAAAGAAAAAATCTCCCTGATTTTATTTCCTATGCTGTCTAGATCATTAGTGAGCTATCACCTAATCTCCTAACTCCCAAGACTCTTTTAATAACAAACCTGAGAAGACAGAGTTTGTCTCACTGGGTTTTTAAAAACCGAAAACAATTCCTATGTGTGGTAAACTTTCTAGTGCAAGACTTATTTTGTCAAGATTTCAGATCCTGTTGCAGTCAGTGTAACTTACGCAGAGAATTACAAAAAGGGTCTGTCAAAGGGTGGCTGGCTCTTGTAACTGAAGCACGTCCAACTCCTCTGTGACAGAACAAATGCTCCCAGTTTGGCCAATTAAGAGGGCAGGACAGCACCTGGGGGCTGTAAAAGGTTAGGGAGAGTCTCAATGAGTTGGAGAGGCCTGGTGAGAGTCAGGGCATGTCTACACTAAGTCGACCTAACATAGTGTGGCTGATGTCCACACTAGTCTCCTGTCGGTGGGGTGCATCCGCATCCTCACCAGGAGCAGTTCCACTGAATGAAAAGGGGCAGTGTGGGGGTCTGAGAGCCAGGGCTCTCCGCTCCCCGCAGTTTCCTGCCAGGAGTTCAACTGCCCCCCAAGCTTCTCACTCTCAGCCAGTAGCGGGGGGCAGGTGCCTGGGCTTCTCAGCTCCCTGAACAGGGGGCCTCTGGGCAGCATCCCAGCTGGGAGTGGGAAGCTGGGGGCAGTTGGGCTTTAACTGCCTGGCTTGGAGCCATGAAATTGACAAGAATGACAGCTAACACCCCATGTAAGTAATGCAGTATCTACACAGACACTGTATCATCCTAATATAATCCTGATATAAATCCTATGCCTCTCATGAAGGTGGAGTTATGTCAGTGTAGTAGGGCACTTACATCTGCGGGACAAGGCTGTAGTGTGTACACTGACATAATTAGATCAGTGTAAGCTGCCTTATCCTGACCTAACTGTGTAGTGTGGACCAGGGTTCAGTCAGGAGATTGGAGCAGAGAGCTCCCCAGGGAGGGCCTGCAGAAAGCTCTCTGCAGGCTCTCCCTGGGAGGGAGGAATTGAATTGAAGCAGAGGTGAAAGTAAGCCGGAGTGGTCCGGTACGGCATACCGGCAAGAGCCAGTACGCCGTACCCAACGGCATCGACTTCCATGGCTGGGATTGAAAGGGTTCAGAGCTCCCCGCGGCTGCGGGCAGCCCAGAGCCCTTTGAATCCCTGCCGCGGCTGGAATTTAAAGGGCTCAGAGCTCCCCGTGGCTACGGGCAGCTCAGAGCCCTTTGAATCCCGGCCACAGCTCTGGTGGCTGGGCTGGGGCCAGGATTTAAAGGGCTCCGGGCTTCCCTCAGCAGCAGGAGCTCTGGGCCCTTTAAATCCCTACCCCAGCCCCACAAAGCTCGGGGTTCCACATGGCGGCCAGAGCCCTGGGCCCTTTAATTTGCCCCTGAGCCCCAGGGGGCTCCCAGTCACCTCTCGAGCTGGGAGTCCCTGGTTGATTTAAAGGCTCTGGGTCTCCCAGCCACAGCTGGTTCCCAGGGCCTTTAAATCTTGAGAGGCCACGCCTCTTCCGGATGAGGCCATGCCCCCCTCAAGACTCTGGCAGTACCGGTAAGTCCTGTAAATTACTTTCATCCCTGGATAGAAGACTATATGTTTGGGACTTGAGAAAAGGTTGAAGTCAGGAAAGCAGTGAGAGGGGTTTGCTTCTGGCGTCCCTAAGCCAAGGAGCCTGGGCCAGAGAGCTGGAGAGGACTGGAGGCAGGAGCAGGAGCAGCAGCAGAGGGATTTGCCTGCTGGCTCTGAGCTCATGCTAGGGGCTGGAGAGGGCAGAAGAGTAGTAGTGGAGGAGCTTACCCACTGACATCTTCAGGACCAGAGAGCTGGACCTAAAGGAACCATGAGAGGGTCAGGGGAAGTGAAGGATGCGTCCCTGGCAAGGATGCTCCCAGCAGAGAGACTGTAGGGATTCTTGCAGGGAAGAGTGGGGTTTCACTCCAGTCAGAAGAGCTGGAGTGCGTGTCCTGGTGCAAGGACTGTGCTGGAGAGCTGGGGTGTGCCTGGTGGCGGATGCCGGGGTTGCACTGGAGAGCTGGGTAAGGTGGGAAATGCCAAGGCATGGTGGGGGGACACGGGGGCTATATTTAATGTGTTAGAACTATGGAGTTGGGAGGAGTTGTGTGCACGTGGGGCTTTCTTTGGTAATAAATTAACCAGGGCTAGAGGCACTAAGAGACTTGACTGTTTCAGGGGACTCTGAAAAGGGAACCTGAGGCAGGCATGCTGGTTGTACTGTGGCTTGCCGCAGGAACGTGATCCAAGTGGCATGGCCCTATGACAGGGTCATGGCCAAGATTTCTGGAAGTGAGTAATGGTTTTTTGTGTCCAACTGAAGACATCTTAAAGGGTTCCAATTTTCACAAAGCACTGAGCACACTATAGTCTGAAATATTATTATATTATTTTTATGACCCTATCTCCTAGGAGCCCTAGTCCTGGGCCAGGACCCCATTTGCTGGCACTGTGCAAATGCAGAACAGAAAGATGGTCGCTGCCCTGAAGAGTTTACAGTCTAAGTAGACAAGACAGACCAAGGCGGAGTGAACAGTGTGATGGCAGCAATTGTCATGCTCCAATATTTTGTGGGGTTTTTTTGGATGGATTTATTTAGGAGAGGTCAGTTAAGAGAAGGGATATGTGGCATTGAAGGATGGGGGTGCAGGGGCACAGAGAAGAGGAGAAGATGGTAAGAGGAGTAACACTGAGGTGAAGAGACTGTGAGTGGGGGAGAGGGCAGGTTGGACCAAACAGCCAGTCAGCACAGGGCACAGAAATCCAGTCAAAACTGTAGAACGTTCTCCAAGGCCCTGTTTATCAGCACTGTAAATCTGCTTGTGGACTTGGTGTTTCAAGGCCTATACTTGATCATCCATTCTGTGTTGTAAACCTGGGCTTACAGTTGCTGGACCCAGGTGTCTCAGCCGTACTAATGCATCCCACTGCACTACGCAGACCTTCTGATTTGGGGCTGTGCCTTGACCTGTGTCCATGCTGCAAACTGAGAGGGTTTGGACTGGGACTTGGGCTCTGACTTACCCTCCTAACAGGATCCTAGGGCCTGGGTCCTTGCTAACCTGAATCATACTCTTGGGAGAATTCTGTGCCAAAACATTTAAAATTATTTGCCCAGAAAAGTAAAATTCTGCACACAATATTTTAACATTCTGCAAATTTTATTTGTCAAAATAACACTACATAATCACACCAGTTTCAAATATTTTGGTAATTGATTTCAAAATACCTGTCAGCAAGTATGTCTGTAACAATACAGAGACACACGAAAACACCTGCACCATTTCCTCCCCAGAACCCAGCCAACACTCACTTTCACTGGGCTGGGGCATGGGGTTGGGGTGCGGGAGGTGGTGAGGGCTCCAGCTAGGGATGCAGCCTCTGGGATGGGGCCAGAAATGAGGGGTTCAGGGTGCGAGAGGGGACTCCAGGCTGGGGGAGGGGTGAGGGGTGTGTGTGGAGTGCAGGCTCTGGGAGGGAGTTTGCGTGTGGGAGGGGGCTCAGGGCTGGGGTTTGGGCTCCGGGGGTGGGGCTGGGGATGAGGAGCTTGGGGTGCAGGAGGCGGCTCAGGGCTGAGGCAGGGGGTTGGGGTGCAGGAAGGGGTTTGGGGTGTGGGCTCCAGCTGGGTGGCAGTTATCTCAGGCCGCTCCCAGTTGTCCAAGCAGTGGGGCTAATGCAGGCTCCCTGCCTCCGCGCAGCTCCTGGAAGTTGCTGGCATGTCCAACTCCTAGGCGCAGGGGCCAGAGGGCTCTGCACGCTGCTCACACCAGCAGGCACCACCCCTGCTGCTCCCATTGGCTGCGGTTCCCAGCCAATGGGAGCTGTGGGCCCGGTGTACGGCACCTTCCCTGCACCTAAGAGTTGGACATGCTGGCCACTTCTGGGAGCCGTGTGGAGCCAGGGCAGACAGGGACCCTGCCTTAGCCTTCCTGTGCTGCTGACTGGACTTTTAACTGCCCAGTCAGTGGTGCTGAATGGAGCCGCCAGAGTCCCTTTTCGACTGGGCAGTCCAGTTGAAAATGGATGCCTGGCAGCCCTAACCCCAGAGGCCCCTGCTTTGGCTGCTTCTGCCTTTAGCAGCTGGAACCTCTGGCTGGCTCCGCTTGGCAGCTTTCTCCTAAACCCACATGGTGGAGAGGAGGGGAGATGCCCCGAGACCTACTGCCCCCACACTGTACTTGGGAAGAGTCTCCATTGCACAGTGTTGGGGGTAGGAGTGGCCCCAGCTGGGCCCCTTTTTAGTGTGTCTCAGGTTGAGTGTTGAAAAACAGAGGCATCCAAAATCATTAATCATTTTTGCAAATCTCAGCCTGTATCTTTACAGAAGCTCAAAAAGTTGGTATTGTTCTTAAATTGTACATTTGGGCCTGAAGTGTGTACTAATGGGACTTGGAGTCCAAGGGGAAAGCATTACTAACTTCATTGATGCAACAAAGCAATGAAATGCCCTATTGCTAATGTACAAAATAAAAATTTCCCCCGGGATTCAAAAACGCTAGTGGAGATGAATAACTTCAGACGAAATGCAAAACCTTTCAATGGTGGGAGTTGTTTTTGGAATGTTGTCTGTTCCCAGACATGTCAAGACTGCAGAGCCTTATCTTCTTTTGTAAAATTCATTAGCACATCATAGTAAGTCAATAACCTACTTGGCTTTTGTTTTGGTATTACTTGTACAGTCAGACAAAAAAAGGCTGGTATTCTCTGGGTTCGGCTACGCTGGAAAATTAGGTTGACCCAGCTACATCGCTCAGGGGTGTGAAAAATCCAGTGACATAGATAGCATCTACACTGAAGAACTACTGCAGCTGTGCTGCTATAGCATTTTAAATGTGGACAAGCCCTCTATCTGAGTTGTACATGATCCATTGTGGCATTTGTATTTGAAAGGAGATTAGCCAGGCTGTCTCGGGGTATGGCTACACTTGAAACGTCAAAGCGCTGCCGGGGCAGCGCTTTGAAGTGTGTGTGTGGTCGCAGCACCAGCGCTGGGGAAGAGCTCTCCCAGCGCTGCACGTAAACCACATCCTCTACGGGTGTAGCTTGCAGCACTGGGAGCTGCGCTCCCAGCGTTGCGGCACTGTTTACACTGAGACTATACAGCACTGTATCTTACTGCGCTCGGGGTGTGTTTTCACACCGCTGAGCGCGAAAGTTGCAGTGCTGTAAAGCACCAGTGTAGCCAAGTCCTTGTGGAAGGTCTCTGCAAATAGCTGACTGATCTGTATTTATTTTGCTTTTGTGGCATTGAATAGTTTTGTTTCCTTGTTTTACATGTTCTAGATAAGGATTTTTTTCACTTTTTTTTTTTTAAGGACAAATTTCTCAAACCTGAGTGTGCAAAGTCATGCTCGGAAATCCATATCTAAGGATCTAAAAAAAACTGGCCTGATTTTTCAGAGTTGTTATGTGCCTGCAGTTCCTGTTGATTTATGAAAATCAGGCCACTTTTATTTAAATGCTTTAATATGGCCTTAGGAGCCTTATTGTAAGCACTTAGTTTGAAAATTTGTGCCTACGTCTTCACCACAATCATTTATTCTCTTCTGTCTTCACTTCTGTTTTACTTGGGCTTGGAAATCTAGCTGAGTCTTACCAGAATAGGCTTTGTTAGTGCTGCTAATGCCTTATATGGTTTTCCTCCTGAGAAATCATGAGGAAAGCTGGAAGAACTTCAGTTGAAAGCTATTATGCATCTGCCAAAGATACTTGTTTAATTTATATAAATATGTATCCCCTACCCTTCACTAAGAGGGGAAATGGAACAGCCCCTTGTCCCTAAATCTTTGAAGGAAAGACAGGTTGGGGGAAAGAGGGTTGAATACCCCGTTTTACTGATTGGAGAGAGTGAAAACATGATCACAGAACTCTGAATGCTCTCACACATTAAGCTGCATATTTAACATCCTTCTGTTTTTGTCATTTAGCCACAAAACTGTGTTTTAATTCATTAGCAGTTATTGTTGATATTCTAATTCACATTGCTGCAAAAAAGCTAGAAACGAGCAGTTAAATTTTGTTTCTAGTCACATGGGGTTGTATTGTTTGAAGATGTGATTAGAATAATTAACTGTGACCTTTTTGTCTTTAAATGTGATAGTCTGTTAATTATAGCAGTTTCTTTTTGTCTCCTACATCTCTGAGTCAAAAAGCCACTGTTTGTGTTCTCAGTGGAAATGCTACTTTTGGGGCCCTGTAAAAACACCCTGTATAAGTGTTTTCCACAGGAAAACTGGTTGCCTTGGAAACCATGATGCAATATTTTTTCATTTCTAAATCAGAGCATTAAAAATGCTTCCCAGTTCATAAGATGTCCGGATTCTTTGTTTTGCTACTGGAAATGATGTTCGTGGACCCTTCATAGTATTGCTGCAGCATAGCACCTCTGATTCGCACCCCTAGCCATATTCAAGACACTATCTCCTGCTTATATATCACTTCCCATTTCTGTTTATTTCACTGGCCTCTCCTACCTGCTTATAACCAATTCTTATGATAGAAAGCAGGAGCACTTATCCCAATATACCAGAAAACCTTGGATGCGGGGCTTTGGAGTGGAGACCGGAGCAGGAGCGCGGAGCAGCTCCGGAGCAGTGGAGCTGCAGGTTTTTGCTTGGAGCTGGAGCAGAGCCAGAGCACAGCTCCAAAGCCCTGCTTGGATGACTACTCCACTGTTAGCTGTTACCTTCCCCCAGGAGGTACTTGGTTTGAGCTCCTATGGTGTAGATCAGAAGTCTCAAACACACGGCCCGCGAGGTTATTTTCTGCAGCCGGTGTGCCCTCCCTCAGCATTTACCTAGCGTGGCTCTGGCCCGACGCGCACCTGCCTGCCTGCCCTGCCCCTGCTCCGCTCCTGGAAGCGGACAGAACCTGGGGGAGGAGAGATGCAGGGGTATGTGGTGGTGTTGCTTCAGCTACCGCCCGCAGCAGCTCCAATTGCCTGTGGTTTCCCGATCCCGGACAATGGGAGATGCTGGGGGCGGTGCCTGAAGCAACAGCAACACACACATTCTTATGCCCTTGCTCCCCCACGTTCCAGACACGGAGCGGCGTGGTGGCAGGGCGGGCAAGCAGGCAGGGAGCCTGCCCTGCACCCGGTGCATGGTAGGCCAGAGCCCACCCCCCGAACTCCTGCAGTCGACCCCCCAGCCCTGAGCCCCTTGTCGCCCCTGCACCCCGACTTCCTGCCACACCCCTCCTGTACCCCAACCCACTGTCCTGAACCCCCACCACACCCCAACCCCCTGCCATACCCTGCACCCTGACACCCTGTCCTGAGCCCCCTGCTGCACCCCTCCTGCACCCTGACCCCCTACCCTGAGCCCCTGTAACACCCAACACTCCTCCTGCACTCCCTAAGGGCAGGGAGGGGGCGGAGTTGGGGTGGGGATTTTGGGGAAGAGGTTGGAATGGGGGCAGGGAAGGGATGGGAAGAGGCGAGGCAGGGTGGGACCTCATGTAAAGGATAGAGTTGGGGTGCGGCCGAGGGCGGCTGGGGGTGAAGGTGTCAGTAATGTGGCCTTCAGGCCAATATACTAGTCCTCATGTGGCCCTCTGTCATAACATTTTTCCCAGATCTGGACCTTAGCGTCCAAAATATGGGTGTTAGCATGAAAACCTCCAAGCTTAGTTACCAGCTTGGACCTGGTAAAGCTGCCACCAGCCAGGAATCTATACAGTGTCTGGCGCACTGTGGTCTCCCCAAAACATTCCCTGGGGGACCCCCAGACTCAGATTCCTTGAGTCTCACAACAAAGGGGAATAAACCATTTCCCTTCCCCGTCCTCCCCTCCAGGCGTTCCCTCCCTGGGTTCCTGGAGAGATATACAGAAGCAAGCTCCGTGAATCTAAACAGAGGGACTCCACTCTCCCTGTTTCCAGTCCTGGAAAACAGAAGTACCGAGAGCTAATCTCTCTTCCCCCCTCACCCAGAGGGTATGCAAAGTCAGGCTTAGTAAATCTAACACAAAGAGATTTCCCCCCCCCCCGACTTCTTCCTTCCACCAATTCCCTGATGAGCTGCAGACTCCATTCCCTGGAGTCCCCACTAAAGAAAAAACTCCAACAAGTCTTAAAAAGAAGGCTTTATATAAAAAAGAAAGAAAAGGACATAAAAATGGTCTCTCTGTATCAAGGTGACAAATACAGGGTCATTTGCTTAAAAGAAAAAATTGAATAAACAGCCTTATACAAAAAGAGTACAATTTAACACATTTCAGCAACTACACACATGTAAATACAAAAGAAAACAATATAAACCTATGGTCTTCCTATCTTTGTACTTACAACTTGGAAACAGAAGATTAGAAAGCTGGAGATAGAAAAATCACTCTCATAGCCGAGAGGGCACAGACACAAGACAAAGAACAAAGAACTCACACACAAATTTCCCTCCACCCAGATTTGAAAAAGTCTTGTTTCCTGATTGGTCCTCTGGTCAGGTGTTTCAGGTTACTGGTGTTACCCCTTTACAGGTAAAAGAACATTAACCCTTAGCTATCTGTTTATGACACCCTCATGGTCATTTGAGTTTGAGACGCCGGTGTAAGTGACTCCTTGGTACTTCCCTGAACTCCGTAATGCCTCTAAATGTGGAAGGCACTGATACTGGATGCTGGAGTCTCATGGTATGAAGGCAATGGACTGGGGGATTGGTGGAAGGGAAGTATGCTTTGGCATTAGAAGGGAGGGGCGGGGTGCATTTTGATGTAGCAATTGGGACTTTTTTTTTTCCTTAGGAAGATGATCTAAAAGATTTTTGTAAGTATGCTAGAGCTTTTCTGAACCTTTTCTGATTTCTGGCCATTGCTCCTATATGCACTACACCGTGGCTAGAAAACTCACAAGAAGTTAAGTATATTTTATTTCTTCCCAAAGTCGTCGAAGGTGCTTTTCATACAGACCTTTTAAAATTCCGTTAAGTGGTTGCTAATGTTGAACAAATTGGGCACATGATGATGATTGCAAATCCTGAATACAGGTAGCTTGACCCTTTTATCTCTTCCCATAATTGACACTGACCTTTGGTTGCCAGAATTAGAAAATTGCACCATTGTGTAAATCTGTATTTGTTTCCAGAATTTCATTTTGCTATGTGCTCTCAAGGTTTGCAGTCTGCTTGTGGTGTTTATAGCTCTGTTACCATGCCTTACACTTCCAGAATACAGACAGTTCTTTTAAAACAACAAACAACTCTCTGAAGATAGCCAGCATTATTGTAGATGCTGCTCTGCCTTTCAGATTATCTATTAGCTGTAGAGTTTCCTCTTAAAGCTGCATTTCACTTCAGGCTTCTACTCCTAAGTTTCTACTTCTTATCTTCAGTTCAGTTTAGAATGTCAAAATAACGTCTATTATTTTTAGTCTCCCAAATATGCCCCACTTTTGGGATGCATATTTAGAATATTTGTCAGGCAGTCTCTCTTACCCATTAATCCCTGAAAAATCTAGGACAAAGGATTCCAAATCTGAATAGCGCACACATGCATAAAAGCAAAGAAAAGAGTTGGTATAGATATGGACAAGTCCATTAAACAGCTGAATACATATAAGCATGTTTGACCTTAGCTAATTTTAGTATTGCATTATCAACAGGAATATGTGTTTATTTTAAAGTAATTGCAGATCACACCAAAATGAAAGGGGAATGTCTTGAATCCCACGCAGAAGATTTCAGGAGAAAGTGATAAATAATAACATTCTTCTATGTAATTAGATGCCATTCTGGTGGAAATAGAGTGCTGTACTAAAGAGCAATAAGCTTTGAAGGGCTGAATGCCCTTAACACTTTTCTGGGAAGGTTGTTACAGTCTCATGTTTTGATCTCTTGGCAGCAGCTGACAAAATAAGGCAGACAGAACTATTTTAAAAGCCAAAGAGACAGGTACAAGAAAAGAGCAGGAGTTAAATCCATCTCAGCTAGAGGACTCAGGTGTGATATGATTTGAGAGCTGTAAAGTGTGACATTGCACAACTTCCGTTCCTTCACTTCCATTTATCATTCCCATCACACGGTCATTAGGAAGGAGAGATCAGACCTGGTATCTTTTTTTCATAACCCTGATGCAGTATTCATAAGCAAAGCTAAAGACCAGGCTAAATGGTTGCCATTACTGTGCTTCGTTAATAATACTCTAGTTTTCTAGGCCAAGGATTGCAAAGCATGCTACACACGTTTAGGGGGAGATGTTCAAAGGCCCAAGGAACACTTAAGTGTACAGTTCCCAGGGAAAGTCAGTAGGAATTGGGTTCCTAACTGCTCTTTGTGCTTTTGAAAATCTCCTTTTCCATTAAACTTCTCCACACTCCTGAGATATAAGTGTTATCAAATGGGGGAAACAGAGGCACAGAAAGGTTAAGGACACGCACAGGGTCACTCATAAACTCACCGGCAGAGCCAGTAATAAAATCTAAGTCATCCGACTCCAGCCTGTGCCTTTTCTACAAATCCATCTTTCTGACCCTACCACCTTGTTTTTCCACAAGGACATGAGCTTTGACAAGCTTCCTCTCCTGGTTCTGCTTGTTCTTACTTCAGCCTCAGTCCCCAAAATTGCCTTAATAAAGCCTGATTTTAGCTCCATCATTCTCCCACCCAAGGAGGATTGAGTCATGTTAGAGTCCTTCTACATCAGGCATCGGAAACCTGGAGTGTATGGCTGCCTTGTAACGTGAGTTAATGAATGTTCTGTCTCTGCAATACTCTGCTGATCCCCTGTTAGCAGAAACCTTGTTGGACTTTGTATTCTGTTTCTCCTTTTCCTTTATGCATCCTTCCCTATTCTGTATTGCCAGATGTCCTTTCCTTCCGCAGCCTTGTGTGTGGTGCAAATGTACAGGAAACATGCAAGCCCCTCGAGCTCTATGATGCAAACAGCCACTCGCTTGGAAGCGTGCCTAACGAGAAAGGGTAGTACAGATTTGCTGCATGCCCTCTCTTGGGGCTCAGAGGTGGAAGCATGTATGTCTGCTTGATGCACTTGTAAGGAAATGGATATTATTTCCCTTCCTGCAACTTGCCAGCTATTCCTGTGTTGCTGGGGAGCTTCATCTCCATTTTCAGTTTCCATTTCAAGCACGCAGGTTGGTGCACACTGTGAGTGTGGCATGTTTGTATTAGTATTGTTATGACTATTTATTGGTATTGTGGTAGTGCCTAGCAGGCCTGGTCATGGAGCAGGATCTTGTTGTGCTAGGTGCTGTACAAACAGAACAAAAGGACAGTGTGTGCCCCAAAGAGCTGCTTATTTTAAAAATCATTGTAGCTAGATATTTATTTTTTGGGCCAGGCAAATGCTGCACTTGCACCTGCAATAAATCCCCATGCTTTTGGGGGAGCCTAACTTATACCCAGGACTTCCCCCTCTCAAATAGCCTGGCAACACCCTTCACCTTAAAGAATTCCATAAGATCCAACCTCTCCCAGTTGCAGGAAGCCTCCCTAACCAGCTGATTCTCTCTGCTCCCCCTACCTTCCCTTCAGTAATAGGAAGTACCCTGACTCCACTCTTCCAAGTGCTGCAAACCCAGCCTATTCAGCTGTCTAACCCTCCCATCCCAGATATGTGCTGCAGCTTATGGAAGTCTACCTGAGGTCCTGCATGTTGTATCAGGCCCTACAAAACCTACCACCCGCTCTACTTGATTGTTTCCCCATTTTGATACTCTTTAGACCTTGGATCTGTCACTCACTGTGTTCACAGATTCTGTCCAACGCCTAGCACGACGAGCCCTGACATGTTTAGCCCATAGGTGTAACTCCTGTATGTGTTCGTAAATAGTTAAACAGGACACTGTTGATCTTGATCTTGTCTCTCTTAAGCCTGCTGTTTATTTAAAATTAAAAGAAAAACCCCAAACAAAGAGAGAGGGTTTTTGTATCTGCCTTAATTTTAAGCACGTTCTCCCAATCAGCCTGCAGCGTGACTTCTTCGTGTCCATGGAACTGCCCTGACAGTAAATCGGAGATGCTGAGGATATCTGACCTTCTGTACACGCATGCTGCTCCTCTGCTCTGTTCTTGTGAGCAGGCAGAGCACTGAACCATACAAAAGAGCCTGTTTTATCAGAAAACAGGAATTCTTGTATGTTTCAATGCCCTGTCTGCTGGCAGGAACTTAGAAATATCTTCAGTGCATGCAGGCCTGCAGATCAAACCAAATTCAGCGAGGTTTATTATTCAGGCCCGCTAGCTTAGACTGCCTCTCTCTCCCCCTGTGCTGTGCAGCCTGTTCACTAGAATACTTGGGTAAAAGCCAAGGGACACAGTCTCCCTTGTTTAGTAATGGACGGTTCCCTACCCCCACATGGGAAAATGTGCTTGTGCTCCTCCCCGCTCCAGACAGTGAGCAGTGTGAGCTTACTGCTAAATCCATAAAGCAGGCGTATCTCAGATTAGCTGGTTCTTATTTCAGTTAGGGTGTCCTGGGCTCTGCTGTGTTTAAATATTCTTTGTCAGTACTAAATGTGTGGTTTGCTCACTACAGTGACTTTCATTGTACTACTAGATTGTGTGCCTTGTGTTATAATGTTAAATTAGCATTATCAGCATGTAGTGAAATCCCGGGGACATTGGGGACAATGATGTAATGTCACACACCAGACGCTTCTCATGTGATTTACTGTCAGTGGTTAGAGCCCTCATACCACACACTCTCGGGGCTTGGCTACACTTGTGAGTTAGAGTGCATTAAAGCCCTAGCTCACTCCCCGTCCACACTGGCATGGCACGTAGAGCGCAGAGCTGCCCGGGGGGGGGTCAAGTGGGGCAATTTGCTCCAGGCCCCCACTAGAATATAATATTCTATAATAGTGCAACTTTTTTTCATGGAAGGGGCCCCCAAAATTGCTTTGCCCCAGGCCCCCTGTCCTCTGGGCAGCCCTGGTAGAGCGCTCTGACTTCAGGGCTAGAGCACTCCTGGTATCCCACCTCAGCGAGAAGATTAATGCTTGGTGCGCCTTGGCTGAAACGCCTGGGCATCAGTGTGAATGAGGTGTTGCATTACTGGGCTCTGATCAGCCTCCGGAAACGTTCCATAATCCCCTTAACTCAAGTGGCCACTCTTATCATGTTTTGTAATCATTGCAGGAATATGGATATGCCTTTTGAAAGATCTGTTTTGGACAGCCAGCATGCTTATCTGCTTTGAGACAAAGCAGCAATTACTGTGGAATGCTGTGTGTGAGAGAAAGAGGCGGTTTGGGGACGGGGAGGGTCTGCTGCTGTCTGAACTTACAAGACACCATGCTGACATGCTCTCAGCCCCTCCAAAACCCACTCTCTCTCCCCCAACATACACACAACACACTCCCTGTTACACTCCACTCCCCCGATTTGAAAAGCACGCTGAAGCCACTTGCACACTGTGATAGCTACCACAATGCACTGCTCTCTGTGGCTGTTGCAAGAGCTGCTAATGTGGCCACGCCAGTGCGCTTGCAGCTGTCAGTGTGGACAGATTGCAACGCTTTCCCTACTGCACTCTGCGAAAGCTGGTTTAACTCAAAGCGCACTACATCTGCAAGTGTAGCCATGCCCAGGGTTAGTGTCCAACTCTTGTCCCCTTCCTGTGGTGTGCCTTTCCATTAAACTGACTCTCAGTCTCAGCTTTCTCCTGAACTTGGCTTGTTCGGAAGGCTTCTCCCTCAAGGCCCTTCTCTTGCTGCCCCTAGGTCACTTTTTCCCCTCAGACTGCTCTTGGGCTTGAGCTAATGAGCAGCATCTGGTCTGATGTCCTACATGAGTCAGCAAAATAAATATTGATGAACAGAAATTTGCACACAAAGTATTGACACATTTTTAACCTTGTCGAGTTATTATATTGACCTCCCAAGAGAGTGGTTCTTTTTTTGGAAGACCTTTTTATATATTATTATTATTATTATTTAAAAAAAAATGCTTCCCAATGCTAGAACTATGAAAGGTGGGGAGGATGCTAGCCCTGCAAAACTTGCAGTAAAGAATACTGTATGATATGTTACTGTGCTTCCCAATAGTGTGCTGTTTCCCTTTGAGATATGTGCTATGTCTAATTTCGAAATGGACTGATTTTCTTATTAAAAGATTAGTTAAAGGAAAAACTGCTTCCATGTTAGAGAGTCAAACGTTCTCAGGGCAAGAAGCTGTTAATGAATCAACTGCGATGACTTTTTTTAGAGTGTAATGGGCAATTTTCATTTTGTAATACAAGAAGTAGCGGTGTTACTGAGAACATACATACCTTATGACTCTAGTAGTTGACAGCCCAATAGCAGGTGTGGATTCTTTTTCTGAAGTTTAAAGATGTGGTTAAAGCAGGTTGTACACCAGTTTTTCCAAGAGCTTCCATTCTATCTGTCTCATAAGTGACTCTGCCTCTGGCCCAGAGGCTCAAATGCAGATTGTAATTTAAAAGCAAATAAGTGTCAGTTTGTTCACGGTGACAAATACTACTTCTCACCTTGCAAGTTTTTAATCTTCTGGGCTGAGATGATAGGTGGGGCAAGTGATCTTTACAGTGTATTTTGTCATGGTTAATAGTTCTCCTTTAACTGAAAAGCAGCATCTTTAACTTATCTGACTGAGCCTTGCTCTTCTTTCCTCGCGTACCCTTACTTTCTTCATTTACTCTCTGGCTTTGCTCTTTCTTTGCTTTTCCCAAATCAAGCTAGTTTTTTTTCTTCTGCAAAATTCGAAGCATTTTTATCTTGCCACAGGGATACGTTGTAGAGATCAGAATTCCATTTTGTGTTATATGCTAGAGCAGGGATGGGCAAACTTTTTGGCCCGAGGGCCACATTGGGGTTGCAAAACTGGATGGAGGGCTGAATAGGGAATGCTGTGCCTTCCCAAACAGCCTGGCCTCCACCTCCTCCCACTCCATGACTACCCCCCTCAGAAACCCCAACCCATCCAACCCCCCTGCTCCTTGTCCCCTGACTGCCCCAACCCCATCCACATCCCCGCCCCCTGGGAACCCACCCCCATCCGATGCCCCCTGTTCCACGTCCTCTGACTGCCCCCCCCAACCATTCAACTGCCCCCTGTTTCCTGACTGCCCCCGGGACCTCCACTGCCCAGAGCACTGCCCACATGGTGGCATGGCTCTGTGGGGGAGGGGAGACAGCGGAGCAAGGGTCGAGGCTAGCTTCCCTGGCCGGGAGCTCAGGGGCTGGGCAGGATGGTCCCGTGGGCCGTAGTTTGCCCACCTCTGCACTAGAGAGAGCAGCCTGTTATACTGTTCCTCTCACAGGGCAAGTCTACTTTCGCTGCACTGTGAAAAGGCAAATGAGGGAAATTTGCCCGGTTCAATTGTTTTTCACGTTAAAACACTCTCTTTAAGTTTGAGTTTTATGTGCTTTGATCTTTCTGAATCCTCTCCAAATGCTCACACTCCAGCTCATCCTCTCCAAGAGGCAACTTGCTGAGAAAGCTATGGATGCATTATCTCTTACAGGAACCTGGCACTTGTTTCAAGTAATTCACCCATAAGCATTAACATTTTTCTTGGCTGTTGTTGCTCAAGTTTTAGTAACAGGACCACCATTTTTTTTCCCACCCTCACTCTCTCTGCATCATGACCGTGAGCACTAATAATCAGCAAAGTGTGTTTTGTCAAGGCCGTTGCCATGTAGCATGTTTTTCCCACCTTAGCATTGCTGGTAGAGATCCCTTAACTTCCTTATAAATGTGATTGTTTGGTTTTGAATAGTCACTGCTTTGAACTGCTCACTCTGTCACGGGAGAGAGCTTAAATTTTCTTCAACTTCCTTACTCTCTTGATGAAGAAGCAGTGCAGAATTGATTATGCGCTGATCCCACAGTGTTAGGAGTTGGCAATGTATTGCGAAGTTGTATGTGTTGTGCAAACGAGGAAAACAAATTTAGGTTAGCTTCTCCTGAAGGTGCTTGGGGATTGCAGTTCATCTGACGCCACTCACATTCTTGTCTTTGCAGCTATACCTGTAATAATACTAAAAAAGTAGAAAATCTGTCTGATCCATATCATCTGGGAATTAATCGTGCAGTGAAGTTGTATAAAAATGAGGTTAACAGCATAAGGGCAGATTATTTGCTGACTGGCATGGTAGAGGTGGGACTATCAGAGCCGGTGACAATTCCCTAATTCTCTGGCCAGCCATTTTCCTGGAGACAAGTTAGTGCAGCCTAGAGGCTGCTCTAACATACACCAGATAGTAACTGTCCTTCTTTTCTTCCTGACATGCCCCTCTGCACTGGAGGTTGTGGGGAGGATGGTGTAGGAACTGGCAACACTGTCTCTGCATCTCATTTGGCCTATGCTATACCAAAGGAATTTCCAGCTAGGAAGGGGCAGCCTTCCTGAGCAGAACAAAGGGAACAGAGTGAGGCAGAGAATCTGCCCCACTGACTTGAACTAAGATAGAGGGCTGCTATCCAGGCCTATAAAGGTTTTGCCCAGGAAGACCACTTTTGCCTTTGGGGAAGGAAGATCTATGGGTTCAAGGCTTGAGATGGTTCTACTGCAGTTCAGTAGTGGACGAAGGGGAGGGGATGGGTCTCAAGTCAAAGTCAAAATGCTTTTTATTTCTCTGGTGGGGAAGAAGGAACTTGGACAGCTCTTGCTGTGGCTTGTTTAGCCCAATCTGCTTTTCAAGCTGCCTTCTGATCACAGCCTGATTGCATGAAGCATGAAGACTTGCAGGACTTAAGGCTTGGAAAGCAGATTGGGCTAAACAAGACTTTAAAAATAAGTACCTTGTGCTGGATCCCACATAGAAGGTTCCTGGGTTTGACATTCCACGGACATATTGGTCATCTCTGCAATAAATTCTGCTACTCCTGGTGTAGTCATCTAGCACAATCAACTTCAGGTGACATTGTAGTTGGTGCCCTATACCAGCCATACAAAAGAAGAAGCAACTCCTCTGTTTGCATGGCTAATCATCCCACTAACTACCGTTTGGTAAATCTCACCTTTTCCCTTTGGATTTGTAATGGATTTTGAAGTTAACATGACATTTTGCATAAAACAAGATTGTAAACAACATGTGAGAGAATATAAAATGCTGGCACGTACTTGTCAGTAGGATTTCGGTCATTCTTCTGCACAACCAGCCCTGGAGCACAGAGCATGATGTTCTATGATTTTGTCTAGGTTCTAGATACAAAAAGGGGCTAGATTTTTATTAAAAAATAATAATAATTAGTCTCGTATTGCCCTACAAGTTGTAACACTCTTCAGACCAACCAAAGTCAGTCCTTTTTTAAGTGCTTAGGATCAGTTTTTATTTCTGTTGAGAGATTCCATCCCTTCCTTATCACAAATAAAGTGTGTGCACAGTTCCAATCTGCATTATCTGCTTGTTTACCTGGAATGTAGCTTTACATTCTTCCTTTTGGAAATCTGAGCACCTCTAAACCTGCCTGTCAATTTTCATCCCCCTGGTTCAGGATTCTAAGTGTCCTTATGTCCTCTATCTTAAGGTTCTAGAGATTTTTTGGGGGAGTGGGGAGGGAGGGATTGGTGGTCATACAAGATCAGAATATTGGTCCATCAGGTCAAATATCCAAAAGCAGCCAGAGCCAGCTGCTTCACAGGAAAGTGCTAAAGTCCTTGAAGTGGGAAATTGAATAATCTATACTTAGGGAAAGTTTATTCCGACCTCTGTCAGAGATTGACTAATGCCCTGAAACATGAGTTTATTTCCTTTCCAAACACTTTTCTCTTTTGTTCCAAGTCCCATGTACCTTGAGTGTGTGTTAAAGGTGTGTTGGAATATGATTCGTGGGAGCTAGGATAATGTGTTGAACACAGATGGTTGATAAAATCATTGCACCCCTATCGTTAAGCAGCTCCTTAAAACAAGTGTATCCGCTGTCCTCTATTTTATTTACTCCAAGGACTGTCCCTGAAAAATTCAGCTCTTCAGTTGATTTTCATATTTTTTAAAAGGAACTTGTGCACAAATATGGGAGAAATGCACTTACATTTATCAGGCATTTTATTTCATAACTTCTAGTTATATAATTTTCCTGTTTGCTTTGTTGTTGAGACTTACCACAAATAATAAAAAAGGTGAATCCCTAGAAATCTGTCCAGCTTGCTGAGAGTAATGTGTGTGTACATGTGTACATATATATAGGAAACAGTATGAAATGTGCCCTTGTCATCCCTACTGGAATGATATTGTCACATAAGGTTCCCAGGATACCCATGTGAGATTACCTTGAAAGACCCTGATCTGCATTTATTAGCTGTGCTTCATATTACCATGCGTGGGCTTTAAACAACATGTTGTTGCTCTTCCGATAGCCTCCTACATCATCTGACTAATGTTTTTGTTCTTTCTTTTCACAGGAGGAGGAGCAGTCTCCCCCAGTGCAAACAAGGAGGTTGTCTCTCAGTGGGTTATGCTACTTGACTGTGGGCCTCATTGTTTTGCTCCTGGGCCTTGTTTTTGCATCCATGTATGTCTACAGATATTTCTTCATTACCCAGGTACTATACAATCTGAAAATTCCAGTTCTCCTGCCTTCTTCCCCAAATACATTTAAGCAGCCACAACACCTGCCTCATTTATTTAAAAACAAACAAACAAACTTTTTTATGGTAGCACCTATCTGTCCCAGCCTAGATCAGGGCCCCATTGCACTGGGCACTACACAGACACACAATAAGAGACAGTCCCTGCTTTGAAGAGTACATGAAAACTTTTCAAAACCAACAGAACTTTTTCTTGCAGCATAAAACATTAACACAATTCTCTTTGATTTTTCTGTACTATGTCACAATATAACTGGCTTTGCTTAAGCTATCCATATCTCTGTCTTGTGATTAGCAGTTACATTTGATATAGCCCATTGTATCATTCAGTACACACACAGCAGGAGCAGTACATGTCTTTTATACACGAAGTTGCTTTAAGATTACGTTCAAAATTGAGACTGATTTCTAGCAAGTAGATTCACGTGCATTTGTCTGCATGTGATTGTGCATGTGCAAAGTAGATGCATAGGCAAATATATGAAGCTAGTCTGGGCTTATATGCAAATGCACATGGCTTTTGCTGATTCCTGTTGGGCTGCGTGTGTGTGTTCACACCTACAAATGCACTTACTTGGGTGGACACAAAATAAGCATGGCTCTATACAATCTGACCTGTATACGGAATAGCAGGAATACACAGTCCAGAAGCCTTTTGTTTTTCCAGGGTATATGTAAATATCCTGTCACTCCTATGTCACAAAGATAAGTTTACTGGTCTTAGTCATAAACCATTTTTAAAGTGTGTTTTTGCTAGGAAGGAACAGAAGAGGTTGGAAAGAACACAGATCTTAAGAGACACTTTCTGTATGTACAGCACCTAGCACAATGGGACTCGGGTTTCTGGCCCTGCTGCAGTACACATAGTAAATACTACTACTAAAGCACAATAGGAAATGCTATTGGAAAATCAGTGTGGGTTTTCCATGAAGCCTGCAGGAGTTAGGTGAATTGAGTGCCTTCTGTTAGGTGCCTCCTTCCTAGTCTAAGTGCACAGCAGTTAAACAGCAGCTGTTCAATACACTTCAAAGAATATACACGTGAGGGCCCCTTTAAAAATGCATCTGAGGGTGGGGGTAGGGGAGAGGAGTTTTCTGTTATGTAGGTCAGATTGCCCTCAACTCTAGAAAGAGATTGGTGTATTATTAATATTACAGTAATTCCTAGGGACCCCATTGTGCCATGCACTTTATCGATACATAATGAGAGAGACAGTGCCTGCCTCAAAGGGCTTAAATCTAAATAGACAAGGGAACCAGGGACAGACATGTGAAATGACTTGGTCAAGGTCTCTCAGCAGGGTAGTGACAGAGCTTGGATTAGAACTCAGACCTCTGGAGTCTCAGTTGAGTGCTCTAACCACTTGGCAACACTGCTTCCCAATATAATTCTATTTAATATGAAAGCTGGATTCTTTCTGAAACTTCTTGAATGTTCAGCTCTTCTATATTGTGGCAAATAAGTAGTATTATCTAATGATTCCATAGAAATGTTTGAGGATGACGAATTAATCATATTCTTTTGTTGAAAATGTGACTTGTAAAATATAACGTTTGCTGACTTTTAGGATGGTGTGCTGGGTGGGCCAACCAGAATTCAGTTGCTTTGGGGAAGGAGGGAATGTAGCTTATTTACAGTTTACAGTTCTAGGGCAAAACCTGCCAGCTCTTTCAATCTTGACTTGAAAATTTTTACCCCATTGGTGGCCAGTTGTTGCTGCTTGGTGGTAGTGCCCTGATGTACTAAGTACTTTCCAAATATACAGGAAGGGATGGCCCCTGCACTGAGGAGTCACAGTCAATGAATGAGACAGACAAGTAAATGAAGTCAGGGAAGAGGAACAACAAAGGGATTTTTCTGTACAAATCATCTAGTCATTGTAGGTAGCATATTCAAAGTGGGATTTTGAAAAAGAGATCTTAAAAGTTGAGGGAGTAGAGCCTTGTGGATAATTCAGGTGGGTCAGACCACACATAGCATGTGGCATGGAAGAAAGGACAGAGGTGATTGCTCAGGAGACAGCAATGGCTGGATAAGGGTTAGACGCTCGACAAGGCAGGGTGAGGGGAAATTGCAGTAGATTAGTGCCCCAGACCCAGATTCAGATCCCCATTCAGGTCACAATCTAAGCTGTCCATATAAAATAAGAACGCAGATCTGTGTGTGATTGATGGTTTCTGCTCAAAGACTCCAGACTGAAGTGCATTGATGGAGCTCTTGTGGGACATTCTGTGCTTGTGCTGAAGCAGAAAGGAGGACTTCCCCTCCCCCAACCATTTTCATTAGCACTGAATTCACATACTTTGTTTAAAAAAGAAAAATCCCTTGCCCTCATTTTAAGAGGCAGTGTGCATAGCTTTCTTGCTAGCTGAACTTCTAGCCAAAAATACATCCAGTCATAGCTGTATAAGGGCTTTGTGATGAGGCCTGCTGTCTGTTGAACAGCTATTACCAAATTAATTCTCTGAGGACTGCAGCATCTGTGTGTCCAGCTTTTATCCACTCAGCAATTTAGTCTTCTGTATGCTCCCTTGCTCAATACATTTCCTTGCTGCAAAATTAATTTTTAATCTTCATTTTCAGGTATACAAATAAATTATTTCCACCTGTCTTTATAAGTGAGCTTTAAACCCTGTGACAAATTTCTGACCATTTTTTCACATCTTACCCGTAGACACAGTTGCTGGGGTTATTTTTACGTCAGGATTGGTTTCCAAAAGCCTGATGTCGCATAACATTTAAGCTGACCATTGACTGGGTGATGGACAACATCTGAACAAAAGGAGGTGATCTGCTTGCTGAATAGCACTAAGTGTAAGATGATCCATTCAAGGCTTTACGTTGGACATCTTCATTGTGTGCTGCATGCAGGGGCAGCTCTAGGTATTTTGCTGCCCCAAGCACAGCAGGCAGGCTGCTTTCGGTGGCTTGCCTGCGGGAGGTCCCCAGTCCCGCAGATTCTGCGGCACGCCTGCAGGAGGTCCGCTGAAGCTGCGGGACCAGCGGACCCTCCGCAGGCATGCTGCCGAAGGCAACCTGCCTGCCGCCCTTGCGGCGACCAGCAGAGCGCCCCCCCCAGCTTGCCACCCCGGGCGCGCACTTGGCGTGTTGGTGCCTGAAGCCGCCCCTGGCTGCATGCAAAAGCAAAGGATAGTTTATATCCAATAACAGAGAGAAGCCCATTGAACATTGACAGTGGTGCTTCCTGGCATCAAGGCTGTGTATGCAATGTCTTAGGTGGTTGCAGTTTGCCCATCTGGTCACGGTGATCAGACATCCTTTTATCCTTCTTTTGTTTTTATATGCCATGGGTTAATGAACAAACGGGGTCCAGTGGTGCCTGTTTGTAATGAATTGAGGTAGAGTGAAACCATGTCTACAGTGAAGTCGAAAATTCCTAATGGTTTTGGTGCATTGCAGTGTGCAAACTGCAAGTCCAGTTAGATTGAACCTCTCTGCTTATGTTCTATGGAGGAAGATAACACTGCTGTAAACTGTTCCATTTGGGTTTGTATGATGGGTGGGAGGGCTCTGGTGCTTCTATAGGACTAGAAAACAGCTACTAATGAGGGGTGTTTTTGCACTTCAGTGACCCGACCAATAAAACACATTGACAGACTTGTTCCTAAATGTTCTCAAGGACATGTTCTCTGAAACAAGCTTAGTGGTGTTTCTTTGTGCCCTCCTTCAGTGCCATGCAAAGCATTGTTTCTTGATGAGATTTATAATGGGTTTTGTGTATGTTCCATCTCCACTTTGTTCTAGTTTCCACAGCTTCCCCGGGAGAGCGTGTTCCACTGTGGGGTCCTCTTCGAAGACTCTCTCTACTCACCATTTAAGGGGCAGTTGGAGTTGCATGAGGATGTGAAGATTTACATTGAGGAGAACTATGAGCAGATCAACATCCCAGTGCCCCAGTTTGGGGGGAGTGACCCTGCAGATATAATCCACGATTTCCAGCAGGTGAGGAATTTCTGTAGGCAATGGTTTTTCGTTAGTATTGTTAAAACATGAGAGCTGCCGTACCAGCACTGACTAATCATCCACCAGACTCTTTCCCCTGAATGTGGGAAATGTCAGGAGTTTAGAGGAAGGCACAGAAAATATTAATCACCTAATTGTGTAATACTAAACCATGCAGGAAATTTGTTCCTGATCATTGATGTTCCTAATCATCTGCTGGTAATCATGTTATGCCCTGAAGAACGAGAAGTGATATTGTTCCTACGTATGACCTTATGTGAAATGTCCCAAGCTGTTTGGTTCAATGTCCTGAGCACTGAGTTCCATGGCCTAATTTGGTGCTCAAAGTAATTTATTATCTTTCATATTTTTACTTTTGATGTTATGAGTTTGAGTGCATAACTCAGCTTTGGTTTCTGAATGCACCTTTAAGACTTAAGTATAGCATCGTGGCCATATTCATAGGAGCTGCACACTCTGGATTCTTGTCTAAGTGCCTCCAGGTTCTGTTGGAGTTCTAAGAACCCCCAATATTTCCATTGCTTTACCTGCTGAAGGAACTGTCACAACCACCATCTTTTCAGCTGAGTGTTACTGGGCAGGAATCCTTCAAGTCCATTGGCATCAGTTCATAATTGACCAGAGGTTCCTGTCAAGTGTTGCATTGCATAGCCTCTTTCTTGAGGTTTAAGTGAGTCGCTTCTGCTTTACTCCCAACCCCAGCAGCACAAGTAACACATAACTGGACATTGAATCTGTATCTCACATAAGGCTGTGCAAAGCCACCGCTGTTAAATGAGTCAGATGACTAGATTGTACAGATGGGGTCTCTCTAAATCCCATAAATTCAGTAATGATCCAGTTCACTAACCTCCCACATACAGTATATAAGGCTAACTCTTTGAAAGTGTTTGGTTCAGCCATGCCCTGCTTGAGTATGTAGATCAAACCACAGTGCAGAGAGAGACCAAATAGAGACGTGTTCTGTGGAGTAATGGGAGAAGTCAGGCTTAGGAATGGTCTGGGATCAATGAGTCCCTCTGATATTCATGTTTTTATGTAATTACTGCTCAAATAGCTAATGCAGCAGGTGGTATGGTAGCTGCACAAGCAGTGATGTCAAATATCTGAAGTTTAATGACTTGGTATAAACCCAGGCTGCTCTCACACTCGCCTGCATTCCACTAGTGTGTGTAATAGCATAACGCACCACAAGGATGCGCTGAGTTTTCTTCGCAGAATTCCTAGTTTTGCAGGGTTCAAAATAACCCTTTTACAGTAACACATCCTCAATTCCAACTTGCCGTCCTTTCCTCGTATTGTATCTTCAGCTTCCTTCTGGTGACTGTTACAATGAGAGGGACTGTTGCCCTTCCTAATACTCACATTGTTACTGTTTTCGTGGCTGAGTGTGTTGGCAGTGTGTTGCAAGTTTGTTTTAATTCCCTTCTACCTAAATGGTGACTTAATTCAAGGAGCAACTTCCGGAACAACTCAAGGGATAAAGGGCCAGATCCTCAGTGGGTGTAAATCACTGTAGGTCCATTGATGTCATTAGAGCTTTGCTTTACCATAGCTTGAGGATCTGATCTGTAAGTGTCCAGAGGAACATAATGACATTGACATCTGTTTTTTTTCTACACATAACACTTGTCTGAGGTTGTGTAGTCCATAGTATCCTACTGCTACCCACCTCGACCCCCCTCTTCACCAACATATGCATGCACTTAAATTCTGCCTTAAGAAGAAGCTAGACATTTCTTTTCTGCCTCATTGGTTTGCTACACTTTTTGCTGAAGCTTTAAAGAAATAGTAACTGCACATGGAGATAAGGTGCTTTTTGATGGCATGGAAGATACCATTTTAGTAAACACCACAGGAGCTAGTGTTGCCTAACTTTAATGTGTTTGTTGTATACCTGAACCAAGCTTCTGTGCTCTTTATTGGTGAATGCTCAAGTGCATTGCTGAACAGGGGTAGGTATAAGCACATGTTTAAAGTTACGCCCGTGCGTAAGGGCTTTATTGCTGGATGTTATAGAAGGGAAGTGTAGTAAGGGATTGTCAAGGCTGTGGACAGATAAGATATATAGAGAGGCAAAAACTTAATGTCTATTTTAAGTAACATTTTTCTAGATAACTTGAATCTGGGGCTTTGCCCCAAAGGGGATCATTGTGGTAAGTGGGTGTTTTTTTGTTTTTGTTGTTAAATAGTATGAATTTAGTCTTTAATGGATCCTATTGGTGGATGATGCCACTACTCCACCCCATTTTGTAGGGTTTTGTAATTTTTAGTTCACTCTCCCTTTGGACTAATCAGAAAGATCTCTCTGTTTTGGATCTAGGGGTTGACTGCCTATCATGACATAGCCCTGGATAAATGCTATGTCATTGAACTGAACACCACTATTGTGATGCCACCTCGCAATCTCTGGGAATTGCTGGCTAACATGAAGGTATGCTTTTTTTTTAACAGACTTCTGTTGAATTAGCTCTTGTGCGTCAATTAGAATTTTCCCTTGAAAAGAAACTGCTGTGTCTGTGAAAACAGGCGTCGGATATGACTATATTTCTGTGTACAGTTACGGTTTCAGAGTTTAACTGAAACCTTATTTTTTTTGCAGACAGTGTGGTAACTCAGGCATGTATAAATTTGTATAAGATTATTTTTATCTCCCCCTACTTAGGTTTGTATCTGTTAAGAGCAGAGAGGAAATGCTCTGATACCCTTTATGGATTATATAATTGTAGCAGGTTTCAAGGACAGTTTAGTTTGTTTCCCTATTATATTCTCTTATCACTAAATGTAACCAGTCCCAAGGGTAGAAAAAAAACCAGAAAAGACAAGCTTACGTATGTTGATAAGAGTCTAAGGAAAAGGAGGACCCAGCATTGTTGACTGCATAACAAAACAATAGAGAAACAGAAAAGCTAGTATTAAATCTAGTCAACGAAAATGCCAAATTACATTACATATAGCTAAATTACAGAGGCAGTAACATACTTTTTCTTACACAAGATTAAAGGTCTGACATTCAAGATGTGAATGAAACTATGTGCAAATCGGATATTTGTGTGTAAAACTCTGTTTTAGCTGAATAATCAGTCATTTGCCCGGATAGATGCTTGACTTGTATGTGCATTTGCACGTGTATCTTTAAAATGATGCCCTACGTGTGTTTTAAATATAGACCTAGGTTTGCCCAGCTTTAAATCCTTCCCTTTTGGGTGAGCACCTGTCTTGGTGACCTATTGGATTGATAAATGTTGGAACACCCCCTCCCTTCCAGGAAGCTCTCTCTTTTTCAAAATCCTTACTGAGGGAACTGGATGACTCAGGTTGGTCCTGGGGCGGACGGCCTTTTACATCTGGTCTGCTGATCTGAGTCCAGCTGAAGTCGTCATTGACCAAAACTTGTTGTTATCTGATGACTGTTTTGGATCTCTGTGAAACAAGTTTGGGGGTCCCAGTATGGTTCCTAGACTGATGTCTACGTGAAAATCAGTCAACAAAAAGGCACTAATTGGCTGCCTCACAGGATAGGCTAGGATTGAATGGGCAAAGAGATGAAATTATCATTGTGTCCTCTCTGTTTGTCTCTCCAGGTCAGTGTGTGTAGATTGAGAGAGAGAGAAAATCTAAGAACCCTCCTCTAGTTAGAGGAGCGGAACTGAAATGTCTGTGGCAAAGTACCCCTGCCATGCTGCAGTGATCAATCTAGATGAACCAACAAAGAACCTGTCAGTCCAAGTGGTTGCATATTGAAAGCTTCAGAATAGCTACATTTCCTGATGATCTGTTTTTCCTACGGCAAGATGCATAAAACTGTCTTTGTCTTTTCTCTTATAAGCAGCCCTTTGAAAAGAAATGGGTAACAATGTCATGGCCTCATAATTAAGTCCTAGGATTGAGGAACAATGGTGCTCAATTGTTTTAGCTCCCACAAATAACTAAATCTAAAAACTGAAGAAACTAGATTGACTGTCTCTTTCCCACACATTGGGGACAAGAGGAATTCTGCTCTCCATCCTTGTATACTAACATGATAGTTGTGCCAGTAATTGAACCCGTCATGCAGTCTCTTTCTCTTCCTCTAATGCAGGTGAATCAATAACCTAACTTTTTTATAGAACTGTTGTGTTAGCATTTAAGAACTTCCACTAAATGACTGATACTGCAGTATTGCAAGAGAGTTTTATTGATCCAGTAAACTGTGCCAGTCCAGCAGCACAGCACTGTGTTAAGATGACCTGTTTCCCATTCATTCTCTAAGGAGATAACCAGTGTTTTGGCAAGTGGTAATTAAAGGCCTAGGATCTGAAAACTCACTATCACTGCTTGATTTTTTTCTGACCACATTTAAATTGGCCTCTATCAGGTTTGTAGAAGTAAGGGTTGATGGCGAGCAGAGGATTTAAAAAGAGTTAATGTAGACTGAATGAAGGACTTAAGTGAAAGGTCACAATGAATGAAAAATTAATCTTCAAATAAAGGCACAGTTAACTTTGAGTCTGTGTTCTGAAGCTCCCAAGCAAATTTTCCTCCTGATCTCTTATATTGCCAATATAGCTCTCACACAAATACCTGATCATTCCTCAATATGATATCACGGCTGTCTCTAAAGGGGGTGTAGCTTTATTATATCCTTTTGTATGGGTTTGTTGTTTGTTTTATTATAATAGATGTATAGCTTTGCATTAGGGTATTTTTGGCAGTAATGCAAGGAACATACATGCCACATCCTGTATGAGCTAAATCAGGTTAGCATACATACATTTGTGACCTTTAGCTTAGATAAGTGACCTGCCAATTGCACTTAAGAGGTCCACCACAAAGAACATGGAAATAACCACCACAACCTAGTTCAGGCTAGAAATAACAGATGTGAGAAGGAACTAATTGTCATTAATATGTACGAATATGCCATTTTATGGATTAAATGCCCCCCAATATTATGTGGGTGAGGAAATTAAGTTTGGACGTGGAAACGGGGGCACAGAGTGCTCAGGCTCTATAAGAGGGGCAAGCCACCATGTTGAGTTGTTAGTTTTAGGTTAGGTTTTCTTGGTTTTTTCTGTAGCTTTCTAGCTCTTTCACTTCTCCTGAGTTTTTCATCTTCCACTTGAGAACTGAGGAACCTGAACTGTCACTCTTTTGGCATGCCAGAGACGAGGTTGGTCCTTTTGTTTCTTACCACCTGGTAATTAAGGAAGGGTATGACTATGTTAATCTTGGAAGTTTATATAATAAATAATACCATGTACCTCTAGAACAATACTATTTCCTTTTTCATTCTGGTTGATTTGTTTTCCATTTGATTACTATTCCATTTATGTCAGTGTCATAAACAGATAGTTAAGGGTTAATGTCTCTTTTACCTGTAAAGGGTTAAGAAGCTCAGTAAACCTGGCTGACACCTGACCAGAGGACCAATAGGGGGACAAGATACTTTCAAATCTTGGTGGAGGGAAGTCTTTGTTTGTCTTTTTATCGTTGTTGTTGTTTGCTCTCGGGACTGAGAGGGATGGGACATCAATCCAGGCTCTCTAAATCTTTCTGAATTAGTCTCTCATGTTTCAAACTTGTAAGTAATTAGCCAGGCAAGGCGTGTTAGTCTTATGTTTGTTTTCTCCACTTGTAAATGTTTCTTTTTGCTGGAAGGATTTTACATCTGTTTGCTGTAACTTTGGAACCTAAGGCTAGGGGGGGCCCATCTGGTCTATAGGAATCTGATTACCCTGTAAAGCATTTTCCATCCTGATTTTACAGAGATAATTTTTACCTTTTCTTTCTTTAATTAAAAGCTTTCTTTTTAAGAACCTGATTGATTTTTCCTTGTGTTAAGATCCAAGGGGATTGGATCTGGACTCACCAGGGATTGGTGAGGGAAAGGAGGGGGATGGTAAATTTCTTCTTGTTTTAAGATCCAAGGGTTTTGGATCTGTGTTCACCAGGGAATAGGTGAAGTCCCTCAAGGCAATCCAGGGAAGAGACGAAGTTTTGGGGGAACAGAGAGTGCCCCGGACACTGGAATTCTGGGTGGTGGCAGTGTATACCAGATCTAAGCCAGTAATTAGACTTAGAAGTGTCCAGGCAGGTCCCCACATTTATACCCATAAATTCAGAGTGGAGAAAGAAATCTTGACAGTCAGTAAAAGTCTTTAAGGCTGTATTTTGTTCTCAGTGTCCTTGTCATACATACTGAGGGTCCTTGGAAAACTCTGTTTTGGGACAAGATCTGAACAGATCAATTGGCGAGCCCATTATCTTTATTATAAAAAACATTAATATTAATCCGCTAAAAATCAGGCAGCAGGGGCTCAGATTGGATTATCAAATTGATTTTATTTATTTTTTGGAAAAAAATGTAATTTCAGAAAGGAACGTACCTGCCTCAGACATACATAATCCAAGAGGAGATGATCGTTACAGAGCATGTCAATGACATGGAGCAGCTTGGCTCCTTTATCTACCGCCTGTGCAGCGGGAAAGAGACTTACAGGCTGAAGCGGAGGACTGCTAGGAGACGTAAGATCCTTGTGGTGCTTGATTGTATTAACCCTGTTTTCCACTGTTTCACAACTGCTGTGATTGACTCATGGTGATGAGAGGTACAAACTCTTTGTGAATAGCCACAAGCTTTTCAAAACTTTCCCACTGTTGCAAATACCTGTGCATCTCCACCCCATTAGTGACATTGGAAGCTCCAGTGTAATTGTGTACTGGCTGCTGCAGGAATTTTTACCAGTGTGTGTATTAGCCTAATAGAGAAATTGATAAAATGCCTGTAAGAGCCAGCTGTCTGTTTACAGCTTCTGGGACTGAACTAGTATTAGCAATGCATCTCTAATACAAACCCACTTCAGTGGTAGCTATTGAGAGCAGATAAAATCTGCAAATAGACTTTAACTGAGCCCTACTCTGGGGTTTACACCTCTAATAAAATAGTGAGACTGAAGAAGTGGTGAATAGGGAGCACTAGGCATTGTCTGTGTTGGGATTTATTCCAGAATAGGTATTCCTGATTAACTATTCCACTTTGGAAGTGTTTTAAGCTAATTTGGAGTAAGGCATACTGATCCCAGAATAAAATCTTCTGTACACCAAATTAGTCAGGAATAGTTAATCTGCTTTAAAATCACACCCAACCTTATTCTGGATTTATTTTCAGGTATAGACAAGCCCTTAAACTATTTTAGTCCCTAAGGCAATGTGAAGAAATTCATCTGTGAGTGCCTTATATTCAAAGCTAATGTAGCCACAAAAGCTTTTTAACCCCAGCATTTTTAACTTACTCAGGGCTTGGCTACATTCGAAACTCCAAAGCGCTGCCGCGGAAGTGCACCCGCGGCAGTGCTTTGAAGTGCAGGTGTGGTCACGGTGCCAGCGCTGGGAGAGAGCTCTCTCAGCGCTGCAGGTACTCCACCTCCCTGAGGGGATTATCTTACAGCGCTGGGAGTCGCGCTCCCAGCGCTGGGGCACTGTTTACACTGGCGCTTTACAGCGCTGTAACTTGCTGCACTCAGGAGGGTGTTTTTTCACCCCCCTGAGCGAGAAAGTTACAGCGCTGTAAAACACCAGTGTAGCTAAGGCCTCACTATCCAAAGTCCTTATTCTCCTACAGTTGTAATATGTTTGTTTGATTGGATCAGATTAGATTTTTGACAGGCTGGAAAAGAGGAGGCTTGCAAGCCTTTTAGCATGTTGGTTAGAATCTCCATAGCTGGAGGCTCCATTTATCCCAGGGAGTCTCAGCTTGGTTCTTCCCTCATCTACGCGTTAAAATATTTGTTTGACATCTTCTTTTGGAACAAAATACACTTATCACTTCCTGCTTCCTATCTCAATTAACTTACTGCACCAACAAGGGTAAATGGGTACTGTGATGATTCTATGATTCTAGAAATGCTGATAGATATAGATACAAAAATAGGTAATCACATGCTTTGTTGCAGCAGTGTGGATAGCTGGCATGCAAAACTATAATGGAAAATAGCTTCTGCAGTGCAGAAGACTGTTAAGGTATTAGGAATGCTGGAGTGTGCAATATTTGTTTTCTGAGGAGACTCAAACTTACTCCAGAACAGTTGAATTAATGGAAACTTAAACTGGGGTGGCAGTTATTTAAGCACCTATTAGCTTCATTGGATGCCCTGTCATACTGTCTCTTTTGAGTCATACTATCTCTTGATTCTTGAGCTAATATTAAGAAGCTGTACACTGAAATCAACTTTTCCACATTACTCCCTGTCACTTTCCCTGGCTAGTCTAGTGAATGAACTGGGTAGTAAGGGCTTCACTCCGGTGCAGGGATTAAACTAATAAAAACAGATACTACACTTGGCCAGAGCTCTAAGGAGCTGAGAAGCGATTCCACTCACTTGGTTCTTATTGCAGGATTGTGGGCTGGTTATTACCAATCTGTTTTCCAGGGGCAGTGAATTTGCAGGGCTTTCCTTGTTGCTATACAGTTGTTATATTTCAGCATGCTAGAGTCGTTTGCATCTCATCTGATTTTTTTTTCTGTCCCATCCCAGACACACCTACATAATGCAACCATCCTAACTTGGCTTTTGTTTTTGGTCTCTTTTAGGTATCAATCGACGTGAGGCTGGAAACTGTAATCACATTCACCACTTTGAAAACACTTTTGTGGTTGAAACTGTTATCTGCAAAAAGTCATGAAGCAGCTCTTCAGATATAACCCTCCTCTGCTTTGCTTGCACAAATGGATCATGTCCTTAGAAGTGATAATCTGTCTTACTTTTTCACTCTCTCCCCTGCTTGGGCAGCACTAACTTCTCAGATCCCTTGTGATTATACATTGGACTCTTGTCTCTGTACAGTATGTACTACTTACCTGGGACTCTTTGTTGGGCTTAAATTTACACAGTAAACCAAAATGCAACTCAGAATAGACTCAGCCATTTGTGAACACAGCAGGACAGGAATCCCGTCATGGAAGATGCGTGCTCCGGGAAGTGTGGGGATGGAAACGGAGGGTAAGAAATAGCCTGCAATGTAGAAATGTTTCATTCTGCTGGAATCAGTAGGTGGTTTCATGCAGACATCATGTTGGCACAGAAAAGCCAAAGTAAAATAATGCCATTAAAGGTGGGTTACCATTTGGATGTAGTAACTAGCAGAATGCTGTTAGATGCAGTAAGAATACAGGTCTGAGGTTTGCAAATGCTGCATCTAGGGAAGTTCTGCACATAGAGAATTTCTGCCAAACTAATTAATTACCCTTAGTGTAAATTCTTGTTCTAAGTCATCCAGTGAGCGTGCCTGCTAAGAGCCTATTTCACAAACACCAGATGGAGTCTTTACACACTTCTTGTGCGTATTGCTCTGAAATGATCTCACAGTGTACTTTTCTGAGCAAGGACTATCTGATTCTGTACCCTTTGACCATTCTGTGCACCTCAGCTGATCTGCAGGTAGGGGTAGAGTGGGGAGGAGGAGGGTGGATTCTGAAAGGAGCCAAAGGCAAAAAAGAGTGACTAAATTGAATGGAGACTGATTCAAGTGTCATTGCTTCATGACCACAAAGAAGTGAATGGTACACAAGTATATATCCCAGCAAAATAATGGGCCCAACTTCAGGTGACTTTTGATAGCACGTTGTGATATTTTCACCAGGAGGACACTTTCTTCAGCAGTTAGCCTGACATACTGAGCACAGACATTTATATTTTTATACTGAACAGACAGGCCTTCACTTTCCATATATTTTCCTGAAGTAAATAAAGGGGCAGAGCCTCAGCTGGTGTAAACTGCCATCACTCCATTGCAGTCCTTTTAACTGATCCTTGAAGTCAATGGAACTGTGAAACTTTACACCAGCTAAGAACGTGCCGCATACAGTTCTAACTACTAAAATCCATATTTTTTTTTTTAAAGATTCCAGGCCAATTTTCTGTCTCAATGTCTCCACTAGTCTCACACTATCAGGCCTGTGGTCCTATCCCATTTCACATGTCCCTTCTCTGTCTGACAGTCTGAGCTATGGGGTACTCCTCTTCTTCATGGGACGTGGAGGCAGACCAGCTAATTGGTTGTATGCTAGGAGCAAGGAACAGCCCTTCATTGAAATTTGGCAGAGTTCTCTGCCTCCACTTCTATGCAAGTGGCATGTTAAGGGGGTCTGCTTGTTTGGGGACTTTGAAGATCTTAATATACTAGTTAAGCAGCTTTTTCAGTGGTGGTTTATTTACATTCATTTTCCTTACTTTAACCTGCCCAGGATCTTTAATGTTCCCTGGCCCTTTACAAGCACAAGCAGTGACCCCAGCTTCAGAGCTTGTAGAAGTAGCAACATCAGCGTGAACAGTCTGTGTTTTTTGAGAGAGTTCTCTTGTATAGTGTGAAACAGTCCTCCTTTTGTAGCATCGCAAGCACTTATGTGGGCTATTTTTATGCCAATAAGTATTGTCTAGCCATGTACAATCTTGCAGAATTAACTGGCATGTTAAGAGACCACTCAACACCTATATTTAAAATGTTGAACTACAAATGTGATGGAATCCTTGCATAGACATTGAAACAAGACCAAGATTTGGTTGATCAATATATGCATAGAAATAGTATGAACTGAACTCATGTCTATTGATCAGCAAAAAGAAAAAAATTGTAGACTGATTATGTATTTTTCCCTCTGCTCCATGAATATAATTAAGTAGGCCCTTGAAACGCAGACAGGTTTTTGTTTTTGCTTGTGTGAATGGAGTGAATTTCAAATTGGCACCATCTTTTTAACTGGTTTCCAGCAAATCTGGACTTGTTCCCCATCTGTTGAAATGAGCTTGATGTTTTAGAAAGAGGAAAGATAAAGTAAAAGCAAGTACAATCATTAACTCAGCCGAACCAGAAAAAGAGATGTTTTGTGATAGACAACTTTAAAGTAGTAATGCTGTGACTTAATTATATGAAACCAAAAGCAGAAGTTTTCAGCAAGCATGCAGCACAACAGTAATTTGTCTGTCCTGAGAGATTGAGGGTTATTTTTTATATAAGCCTATGAAAGGAATTGTTAAACTTTAACCTATCAGAATGCAGACTTTTTAGACTTACTCTAATGTTTAAGTTTATGGAAAATGAAAAGTCTTGTACAACTCACACAGCTTAGTAAGGTATGTTTCCCCCAACACCAGTAGGGTATGAGCTTTATGTATAATTAAATTTTCAAAAAACAAAATTCTGTCTCTTTTGTTCTAACCCTACTTTGCAAAGTGGATCACTAATGTATATTGGGAGTGGGGGAGGGAAACGAGCAGATATCAGTTTGCTTGATGCAAATACAGCAAACTGGTAAATTTAAGCCCTGCATTTATTTTTGCTTTTAGGAATTTCAGCCAACCTGCACTCAGGTGGAAATATAAACTTTTTTTCCTCTTCCTTCTGTTTCTGCATGTTTTAACTGGTCATTAAATATGCTAACTATGTGCAATCCGTGAACTTAAGAACAAGGCCTTAGTTCTTTAGCGTGAACTAAAGTAATCACAGTTCATAGGATCAAAACAGCAGTTGTCTAGTAACAAAACTTAAAATGCTTTGTATATTTTGTCTCTTAGAGAAATCTGACCTGTTAATAAAATCTTTTACCTCTGATTTCTTAGTTGTTTTTTTATTTACAGGGTTGGGTTGTTCTCTGACGCGGTTGTTTGAGAGGTACCAGATTGTTAGCTATGGAAACTGAAACCACCTGCACCTCTACCTTGATAGAATGCAACCCGATAGTACACAAATTGGGATATAACACAATAAAGAAGCAGGGAGCCCCGGGCCCTTTTAAAGCGCCACCCGAGCCCCGCTGCTTTACCACATTATATCTGAATTCATGTGGAGCCCTGGGCCCTTTAAATCACTGCCCAAGCGCCGGTGCCAGAGCTCTGACAGTGATTTAAGGGCCCAGGGCTCCCTGCAGTGGCTGAAGCACCGGGCCCTTTAAATCCGCGCAGAGGAAGCTGGTCTAGTCTGGCATGGCATACCGGACCAAACCCAATATAACACCATCTCACCTATAAGGCGGTAAGATTTTTTGGCTCCTGAGGACCACGTATCGAGTAGAGGTGTATTTTGTCCCAGAACAGATCAAGCACAGATAGCAGCAGTGGGAAGCTGCTATACCAATGCGCCACCCTCCTTAGTTTGGAGGGGTGACTGAGAAATACAGTTACCAGTGGGGTAAGAGCGAAGGTAGGAGCTCAGTTGGCTCTGTCTGACATTTACGGAGCACCTGACAAAGGATGAGAAAGGGTAGCCCAGAAGAGCAGGGAAAGAAGAGAAGCTGAGTGTCGTGGAGTAGCAACCAATTATGTCTCCCTGATAGTATGCCCCAGTCTTAGGGGCTACTTTAACTTGTGCCAGCTGGGGATAGCTAGAATAGAAAATTACTCTAGCTCACTTTCCCATCTCCAGCTCCTGGAACTGCAAGGTGAGTGGCGTGGAACTTGGTTGTGCTGGCTCTGTGTACACCTGCTGGGGACTTTACCAAGGGAATCCTCAACAATGGGACTTGGAGGTATTTTCTGCTCCCTTCTTCCTGCTTGTGTAGTGCACTGGGACAACAACAGAGCAGAGGATCTGCCTCAAGTGTTGATTGTGGCCAACTAACTTTTCTGTAATATATGTCCTCATATTTGGACACTGCTGCTCTGGCTCTCTAATCATTCTTATTGCTCTTCTCTGAACTCTATCCAATTTATTTCCTGAATGAGGTGTCCAGAATTGTATTTCACTATATTGTTCCTCTTTCTAAATCCAAATTCTGATCAATTTTTGAAGTACTGTAGTTGATTTTTTTTATTCTCTTCCATTTAGATTCTTTTACTCTGCTCCTCACCAGGTTATTCACTATAACTATGAGAATTCAGTAGAAAAGATGTATCTTGTAACAACTGCAGTCTCCAAAACTAAGGCTAAAATGTTATACTTTTACAAAGTTGACTTTCTGGCATTCCTCTGGATGAAGCTTTCTACTGCATTCCTTTGCGGTCAGACGACAGGAAATTCCTGCAGTTCTGAAAAAGAGAACTATTAGTGGAAGTTGAAGTCTGGGCTGTGCGCTATAATGAGAGATTTTACGACAAATATCAATTTATTGTCCTAAGGTAACTGTTGACTGAGAAGAAGTGGAGGTCAATATTTGTATCTTGGGACAATAAATCTCAATATTGACCAAAATAAGAAATCAGTATGTTCTGATTGTTTTCATAGCATCTGGAAGTCTCTCTGTTATGGCCTTTACTTAAATCTTATGGCTGGCAGAATGACATTTGAAGGATAAAGAAAGAAATTTTGGAAAATCCTGTTACAATGGACTTTTAATGAGTCTGTCAAGAATATGAGAGAGTATATAATTCACAAGACAACTAATTCAACAAATTCAACCATTTCGCTCAAAGAATATCAGCAAGCAAATCCCAATGTCTGAATTTATTCCACAAATGTATTTTTGAATGTAGTTCTCTGTACAAGTTAGGAATGTTGCAAATTTGAATTGTGTTGCTTAGTTGCGATTGGTCAGATGAGTTATGTGGTTGCACAGGGTGAGCGTCAATATTCACTCTCATCCAAACATTCGTGCCTGCGAAGTGGACCAGAAAACAAACACGGAAGGGAGGTGCAAACATGGCCAAAGGGAATGATCAGATGAATATCCATAGATTTTTAAACAGCAATGAGTTGTCCCTGTGTGGTCTGGGAGCAGAGATTTTACCAGGCTCATAACTTTGTGGAGATGGTCTGTGCCCCTTTCCATACAGGGTAGGGGAAGAAGTGCTCCATTGCTTGAGCCTAAGACACTTAGGGTCCAGCACAGGATTGCTGTCATCGCATTAAACCATCAAATCTATTTATGGGGAACCCCCTCCTTCCCCCAAGTGGTGAATGGAAAGGTAGGGGAAATCCAATTGTAGGAAGTCCTGTGGAGCCTGGGAAGGAAGAATCAATTTGATGAGGAGGCTGCCAGGAGGAAAAGAATCAGTTTCCAGGAGACTGAGAAGACATATACAGTGTGGGGGCAGGGAGTCACAAAGGATGGATTGAGTGAGCATTTGGGTTCCCACTCAACCCATCACAAAGGATGGGTTGAGTGGGGACCAGACTATGGATTGATGGGCCTGGCAGGGTGGAGGATATGCTGAAGGCCAGAGAAGTGCTGAGGGGTGGGGGGTGCTGACTGGAGGCAGTGGTTTGAGATGTAGTAGAACAGTGGTTCTCAAACTTTTGTACTGGTGACCCCTTTCACACAGCAAGTCTCTGAGTATGACCACCCTTATAAATTAAAAACACTTTTTAAAAAAAAAATTTAACACTACTATAAATGCTGGAGGTGAAGCAGGGTTTGGGGTGGAGGCTTGTGACCCCCCCCCCCCCCCATGTAATAACCTCATGACTTCCTGAGGCATCTTGACCCCCAGTTAGAGAACACCTGGAGTAGAGCATCTGTTGAATGGCAGAGCTGGGGGATGGGCAAAGAATGGGCCAAATCTAGAGGGCGGATTGTAGGCTGAGGGGGAGGACAGAGTAGGGGGCTGTCTCAGGCAGAACTTGATTGGAGGATCTGGGGAGCCTGACAATTATTCAGATGGGTGGTAGGAGGGAACTGAATGATGGGCATAGAGCTGGAACTGGGAAGACTGCAGGGAAAGAAGATGCATTGGAGAGTTGAAGACAGAAGCTAGATTGTGTTCTTATGGCGGGGGGAAGTGAATGGAGAGGCTTGTGGAGAAAACAATGGATTTGAGGACAAAATTAGTTGGGGCAGAAGACTACTGAGGTTGAAAGGACAGAAAATGGATGAAAGACAAGAGGTGGATGGATTGGACCTGGGGATTCTGGATGGCCTGGTAGGGTTGGGGGTAGGTTTGATGGGGAGGGGGGAGCAGAAGGCAAGAGAGTAATAAGTGGTAAGGGCAGAAGGTAAGAGATTATTGAAGATAGAGGGGAAAGAAAATATAGGTAGAGAGCAAGACAGATGATGGACCATGGAGCATTGAAGGGCATGAAGTGAAAAGAATGGGGCAGATGGGATAAGGGGAATTTGGGAAAATGGTATACACTGGACTGGGGTCCATGGATTAAGAGATCTGGGGATGATGAAGGCTGTACTGTGAGAGAGAGGAGGGAAAGATGCAGGACAGAAAAATTGGGAAGGGAGCAAGTAAAAGAGATTTACCAAGCAAATGTAGTGTTACAGTTTGAGTGCCTTAACTGAGCATTTCCCTACCATAACATGTTTTGTTTTGTTTTGTTTTGTTTTAAATGTTACCTTACTCATAAGTATACTGATGCTAGTGATCCCCAAAATGTGTTACTCACACATGTTCAACCTTAACTCCGGTTTAGAATAGCTGCTTATCTGGGAATGTGAGCAGATGAATGGTAATACACAAGGATTTTGACTGGGGTTACACAGGGAAGCTATCAATGTACATTCCAGAAGCTTTCCCAAAGTGAGAAGTCAGTTGTGGCCAGAGTAGCTTCTGTGTCTGGAATGGGAAATGAGGTGCTAGACTGATCTGTTGAGCAGCTGGAATGGTCAAATAGTTGCTTGGAGGCTCCATTGTCACCCCCAAGGGAATGAATAATAGATCTCACTGAGGGTTTGGACTGTTACTTGAAGGGTGGCATCTCTAGTTTTTGGGAGAGGAGTGAGGGTTGTGGCTGCCCCCTGCCCCCAGCTGCTGGAACATTCTAATACTGCCATGCAAGTGGTATGGTCCAACTGTCAGTTCCCATTCCATTACTGATGGATAGGAGCTCCCTCTGGCTGCCCCTGGGAGCAGCCACAGCCATTCCCACTTCTCGCTACTCCTTCCTAAAGGTTCCTGCAGCATTTCTAGCAGACTGCTGGTTGCTTGTCAGTTCCCATGCAAAGCCCCCTTTCTCCTCTGGGGCTGTCTTCCAGGATACCCTCAGCCAGCTACACTTGGCAGCAACTTCACCTTAGCAGGAACTGGCTGGAGAAGTGTGTCTGCATCACCCTGTGCAGGCTCACGCAGGCTTGATGCTTTTGGACCCCCACCTCTTTAAGTCCCCAGCCTGTGTTGTGGGGTATTAATGTGTGGTCCTTGTAGAGCTAAGGAAAGCTTCTTTGGACCACTCTTCCTTTGAGCCTGAGTGTCTAGCATGGGGGGGGGGGCATTTTCTTGGGGGCAGTGATGCCATCTGGCAGAGTGAGCCAGGCCCTAGTGAAGCCTATATCCAGCTTGACATGGATAGGTTGAAGCTCTGGACTCAGCTGGGATTTGTATCCCAAGGCAACCCTGTCGACCTGCCAATGTTATCCTGACACCTGCCTCGCTGAGGACAAATATACAACTGCAGACACTTGCTGCCATGCTTCCAATCTCCACGGCTAACCCCACAAATTGGCTTAGATCAGCACTTTAACCTTTCACCCGCTAAGGGAACTGACAGTTGGTGGCAATGTCAGTTGGACTGTACTCCTCGCCATGGGAATATGTAGGTACTGGAGGGCATATGGAGGGGAGGTGGTACAGCCCTCCAAACCTACACTCAACTTTAAGGGTCCTTGGGGTGGACTAAAGCCCTTAGAAAGTTCACTCTGTTTTTTGGTTGGTTGTTTTTTTCATTTGGCACCAGTTCCCAGAGCAGTGCTGTCACTGAGATGAGCACATCTGGATGACTGACTCTGTTCATTACGCAGTGCTGTGAGTTGGTTAACTTTAAACTCCGTGGGTCATCTTGAGTCTCTTCCTATCCAAAGAAGAGCATCCTTCCTCAGAGACATTTCAGTTGCAGGCTGCCAAGAAGTCTGTGCTCCAAAATTGACCAAACTCTGTTTCTTGGATTCAACCTATAGCAAAGAATTGTCCTTTGGCCTCTGTCTTTCTGAAGCAGATGAACAGAAACTAGCCAACCAACAAAACAAAGTATTTTATGTTGACTTCTGCCTTCCTCATACCACCCAGGGTTGTGCTTGTGTTTACTTTGTTCCTGTGGGAAATCTCACAGACCTTACTCTTCAAGAGTGAGAATCCTGGGGTAATGATATCTCTAAAATAAGAAAAATGACTCCCTTCCCTTTCATTTGGGGGCTCTGCCCTGTGAGGGAGTGTCATGTGTCACAGATATCATGTATTGCCTTGTGTTTATCCTGACTGGGGATATGCTGCTATGCTTACAACCTCTACGGCTAACAACACAGGTTGGCCTTGATCAGCACTTCAATCTTTAACTCGATAAGGGAACTGACTGGTGGAGGCAGTTGAGCCGTTCCACTCACCACTGGAATGGGTATGTGTGTGTGGAGTGGGCTTGGTGCTGCCATCTCACTTTAGGCTTTCCTGACAAGGCTTGGGACCTGAGAGTGGGAGTCCCGTGAGGATATTGTCCTCAAAGAAACAGTTACATGGGTAAATAGTTTTCCCTTGTCCATTTAAATATGGATGTGCTGATGCGACATACCTTTAATTTGGTGTTTCCTGAATATACTTAAAGTGTATTTTCATTTAGTGATTTCTTAGAACATTCAGGCTTGGTTCCCTATTGTGGTGAATAGCCCCTGGCTACTTTTAGACTCTAACTCAATTCTACTTTTTAATTTGTGTGTCTGCCAGATGGAAACTGCTTTATCTGAACTAACAGCAGGAACATGGAAAAGGATAGGAAGCAAATCTACCATGATGGCTTTTGAAGCATTCAACAGGCCAATTTAAACACTAAAACTAAGGGTTAGTATGGTCACAGCTAAAATCCAATTTGTTTTACCCTTTGATTAATAGATCCATCAGACTACATGTTGCAATAAGAATTGGAGATTGTCACTTCCCCCTGCAGTGCAATGCAAAGTGAGTTTAAAGCTTCTGTTTAAGTTTTTTGCACTGCAACTGGTATCAGCTTAAAAACTCCAGCTTGGTTTGGAAGCCTTTATGTAGAGCTTCAAAATTAGATAAGTGTTCAACAAGATTAATTTTAAGACAAAGAAACTTCAGCAGTGTCTCTGTTAAAATGTGAACTCATAGTGTTTCATTAAAGTCCTTTTACTGGTGTATTCTATAAATCCTGTCCAGTTCAATACTAATTTAGATTTCATTAAATCTAGTACGTGGTCTTCATTGTCACAGGTTCCACTGCGATATCTCTTTTGATTGTCTAGACATTTATAAAGCACCCAATTACCATCATATAGAAGTGCTATTCATTTCTAAAGAATTTGCATATGAAAAAGGCCTTAATTATGTCAGAAGTCTGATGTATAATGATATCATTGTAGCATTTCTCCATGGATTGGCATGTTTGTTTCCCCCAATTTTGCCATCTGTTTTCAGGGTGAAGGATGTGGGTCCTTCAGGCAGTTTGAAGAATGAACATGTATTGTGTGGCAAATAATTAACCTGTGAAATTGCTGTCCTAATACACATGTGAAAATTGAGCAGTCCGTGATGTTTCAGTTTATGAAATTGAAAATTATTCTTCTTTGGAAGTATACAGGACCCATTCAGTTGAAGAGATTATGTAGTGGTGAACTGCAAGACAATACCCATTGTCTGATCTAATATTATCCACTCTACATGAGACACAAATCACCATCTGACATGCCACATCAATGCAAAACTAGTGAAATCCTGTTAGAGTCATAGAATGTCAGAGTTGGAAAGGACCTCAGGAGGTCATTTAGTCCAATCCCCTGCTCAAAGCAAACCCCACACTAAATGTACATTTTGCACATTGAGAGGTCTGAACTGTTCCAATTCATCTCAATGGTTCTGAAGCATAATTATGATATTTTATATGTCAGTATTGTTAACTATTGCCCTGCTGATCAAAACTCCCAAGAAATAAAAGGGCCAACCATATTATGAAGATCTATACAAGGTACTGTGAGAAGCATTTCATTTTAGTGGCATGAATATACAGAGTTAGTGGTATTCTCCCAAGCTCTGCCCACAAACCCATCTTTTCCTCTTTGGACTCCTGTTAGAAATGATACTGATCTATGTGCTGTTTGTGGTGATGGCCTTGATGCCCCAGTTGAAATAATGAGTACTTACAATGGGGACTGCTAGGCAGAAGTAAGTTTATCCCCCCTTCTGAGCAGAAAGAGGAGAGAATTGGATGGACACTCAAATGTTTCCATGGATGGTCCTGAGACATAACTTGTTGAATTCTGCTCAGCTATTTCACTGGACCCAATTACAGATTGGGCCGAAGGGTCGCACTTGTGGTCAAAGCTGTATGTCACATCTTTTGGTTGACACTAATGCTGGCCCTTTCCTCCCCAGTTAGTGTGACTCAGAGGATTTTTAGCATAGTTGAGTTGTGGCATCTGCACAAGGTTAAACCCCAGTCATGTAGTGTAGCTTTCCCCTCTGAAGTTGAATTTATGTGTCCTTGTACCCACAATAAAAATAATGATGTGCTGCTTCCCACTTCCCCACCTAAGAAATGAGCAGTACTCTTTCTCCGTACCCAGGGATCTATACATGGTTGGAAGGGGTGATGGTGGGGTGTTGATCTTTGTGTTTTCTGTGGTTTTCCCCACAGGTTTTCATTGACCTATTGGGAAGAATTATTTACGTTGTTATCCTGATCTGAATCTTGAATCCCTAAATATTTCACATACCTGGAGTTGAAAACTATATCCTGACTATGAATACTTACTGTTTGACCCATATACTGCTAATGAAATGTATCTTTGCCAAATAACATTGTTAGAAGGGAAAAAGGACGGAAAGGCAAAAGGAGGAGTGTGTGTGTGTGTGTGTGTGTGTATAAAGACAAGAGACCCTTATGCTTTTTGTGTCCCTAGGTTCGACCTCCCTGTCCAGCATCTGTCATCTGGTAGGATCCCTTCCCCTGCAAAGAGGACCCGTCCCACCCTAAATAATGAAGAGTCAATTCATAAAGGTAAAATCAAATAAAGTGTATTGAAGGGCTCCTAACAAAGAGTGGTGCAGATAAAAGGGGGAATAAACAGCAAAATGGCACGATACAGTGATTACCCCCTCAAAATCAACCTTATAAACAAATTTTAAAAAATCTTCATAGATCAAAGTGACAGCAGGTGCTTGGGACCTCAATCCTCTGGCTAATGGCAAGCCTTTGGAGAGGCGCTCCAAGGAGTCCCTTGATGTTCCTTTGGGATCACAGGAAAGCAGAACAGATGGGACACTCAGGAGATGCTGTTTCTTTCTCTCTTTTTTTCACAGGCGAGGAAACTGTTGGAGAAAATCCCTAACCCTTCTACCACCAGGATGGATAAATGCCTGCAGGTAAGACCTGTGACCATTCCTGACTGCCACTCAGATGGACAGCCCTGAGGCCCTGTCCGGGGCAGCCTTTTATACGCTTGCCCAGGAAACCCCTTAGAAAAGGTGGGAAGCCCCTTAGGAAAAGAGAAAAAAAACCATTCTGACTGGAAGTTGTTTAGAACTTCAGGAGAAATAAACCAACATGGATTCTTGTAGTTACAAAATATCTGAAAGTGAACCCAACCTAACAACATCCCTAACTACAAGGTATTTAAAATGTACATAGGAATTGTTTAGGGTTGTTCCAGGGGGTTATAATTAGGTGTGATGTGATGAATTTAAGGAACAGATAAATTAGGCTGCTTTTCAGAAAATTATTTTTTAACTGACTTTTCTAAAGGAAGTGGTGAAATCTCATTGCTTAAGAGGCAACTAGACTGAACAAGGAACTAGAGAATATACTGTACTGAACAATCCTGTAGTGGCACGAGCAAGGGGTTAATGTGTTCCCCATCTCTAAATTTGATGATATTCTAATTTATATTAAAAAAATGACTAGAAAGGCAGCTTCTGCTACAAAGGCCATGAAAATATTACAGTTAATTAAAGAGTATTCCCAAAAATAGGGATACATTTAGGGGAGAGAGCTAATTGGGCCTCTTCATTATTATTTCTGACCGCTCCCATGGTCCTGAGTCCCTGATGCCAGCCTCTGTGTCCCTTCTGTTGCTTCAGGGCTTAGACATGACCTTGAAAATCTAGTTTGATCTCACTTGTTGCCTGTGAAAGATAAGCAGATAAATGTTTAACAATGATCTAAATAAGACTCTGTTGCAGGAGTTGTCTGTTGGCCTGTATCATTTTGGAGCTGTGGACACTTTAGAGGTAGGAGATCAGAGCAGAACTGTCTTAATGACATCATGAGACCCCTTCTGGTAATACCTGACTGACTTGCTCCAAGCCAGTTGTTCTCAACCTATTTACCATTGTGGGCTGCATATGTGGACCACAGTGTGTTAACTTATGTAGGAGGCATCCAATTCTACCAGTATGGCCCTGGGGATGTTACATGGGCCACAGCTCTGTGCTGATTCGGCTGCAAGTGGCCCATGGGCCATAGATTGAGAACCACTGAGTTGTCCAAGCACTAACTGAAGAGGCTCAGAGCAGGACTCTGCTGCCATTCTCAGAAGGCCCGTGATGGTGTTTTTAGAATACATTCTCAGTCACATTGGGTGTCTCTGGAGCTCCTGGATGTCTGAAATAAGTGTTCACATGGAAAATAAGTGTTCACTCTGAGCAGAAATTCACTGTAAAGAGGTGCTGACTTTTTCTGCTGTCTCTCTAAGAGGCTATTTCTATATAAAAGGAAAGTCTCTTCTGATTACCAATGGCTTGGAGTAATTTCCTTAAAGACAGAAGTTTCAGCCAGTTACTGGAACCCCATGAATACCACTTGCCTGTGCCCTGTGGTAATATGTTTGTTAAATCCTTTCACACAGCCACTCTTCCTAGGTATAGGGGTTCTTACTGTAAAGATGCATTTTTCACACAGCTACACTAGTGCACTACCCCTGTCAAGCCTAGGTAACACTGCCCTCCTGTGGCCAGACATATGCACATACGCCTTCTTACCTTTCCCTATACGTCACAATTTTTCTTAAGGGTGACTCACTAACAGTAATACCATAATGTACAGGACCATTGCAACAAAGTGCAGGGCTATAGCAGATTTCCTAGCATCCTAGCTTGTAGTTTAGTGTGTTGTTTAATCATCTGATGGAGACAGCAGGAGGAATAGTCCCTATAGTGTGGTGATAACGTGCAAGAATAGAATAAGCAAGTGTAAGCAGAGTCAGGATTAGCTCTGCCCTAAATCTGGTGGTGAATTGTGGCAAGTTGTGGAAAAGAACTCCAGGGGCTGGTCTTATTTGCATAGACACACCCACCCCACCTAGCATGAGCCCACAGCAGTCCTAAATGGTCACTTTGGCTGCTGTAGGATCCCCGGTTTCTCTGTTGGTGCAGGAAGAATAAAGTGGTATTACCCTGATTACCTGAATCAATGACAGTGGAACTGTTTTATGACAGAGGGACTCGCCGTCAACTAAGTAGCACTTGCTAGACAAGGGACATGGGGTCCAAAACCCAGTGAATTGAGAGAGGCTGGGGACAGGCATTTTACTGGATGGTATGGGCCCCCTTTGAGGGCCTGAAACAGCAATTGCATCTCCTTCTCTCTCCACTGTGGAATATCAGCGCTAATTTTGATTCCATTAGGGTTCTAGTTACAGGTTGCTGAGCTGAATTCACTTTGGGCCAATGGTGCACCAGCACTGAGGCTCCCCTACTACAAGCTGAAATCACTAAAGAGCTAAAATTACTAAGAGCTGAAATCACCGAGTGGGGATGGGGGGTGCTGAAGATATATTGCTGAGAGGCTGGCATAGCAGAGTAGTTCACAGGATGGCTGGAGCAGCTCATGGGATGGCTGGTGAAGTGGAGTTTGGTGGAGTGGCTGGCAGAGCAGAGCAGTTTGCGGGATGGCTGGAACAGCTCACAGGATGGCTGGTGGAGCAGAGTGGCTCGCAGTGAAGGCTGCAGCAGAACCCCACGGAGAGGCAGAGCAGTCGGTCTCGGACCACATAAGGTGCCCCTTAACACCCCGGCGCCCCCCTCCTCCCATTTCCACCCGGGATTCATGGGAGGTAAAACACTGCAGATAAACTTTTGAACTCTAGGGCTGCACTGACCAGGGACAGAGACTTTTGGGTTGTTGGACTTTTGGATGATTTTGGGGTTGATGGACTTGAGACCCTGAGGGGAAAAGGACACTGCCAAACTTACTTGAGAGTGGATCTTTTGCTCATGGTTTGTGTTTTGAATCCTGTTTGTGGTGTTTCCCCAACATAATGCCACATTGTTTCCCTCCTTTATTAAAAAGATTTTGCTACACTCAGACTCTGTGTTTGTGAAAGGGGAAGTATTGCCTCTTAGAGGCGCCAAGGCGGTGGTATGTAATTGTCACAGGTCACTGGGTGGGGGCTCGAGCTGGTTTTGCATTGTGATATTGAAACGGAACCCCTAGATACTGAACCCGGCCCTTGTTCCTGCCAACTTAGACAGGCAGAAGGGTTATACAAGAATGAGTGTAAAAATAAGACTGAGTATGTTTGCCCCTTCTATCAGCAGATCTGCTCCAAGGATGGTCCAGGAAGTGGGAGTGAGATCCAAAGAGTGCTAGCCAAACAACAGAAATACAAAATGGCACAGAGTGAAAACTTACTACTTCCAGGAAATTAGCATCACTTTAAATCCTTCGCCCTAAGTAAAGCTCCTCTAACAGTGTAAAGGTGGTTAAGCACTGGAATAAATTATCTACAGAGGTTGTGGAATCTCCGTCATTAGACATCTTTAAGACTAGGTTAGACAAATGCTTGCCAGGGATGGTCTTGATAGTACTTAGTCCTGCCCCAGTGCAGGGACTGGACTAGATGACCTATTGAGGTCCCTTCCTGTCATAATTTCTGTGATTGTATTGCTAACCTCAAACATTCAATTGGTCAGGCCCCAAAAATAGGAGATTGGTTTAAAAATCATGAGATTTAAAAAAAAAATACGTCGGATTCTTTTTATCTGCTTTGATTAGAACCATTAGAAGCCATGTTTTCAGGCTTTTCTCTGCAACTATGATGTGTAGAAAGTTACTTGTTTTTCAATGAAAGCTGAGATTTACGGTTAATCCTTGACTCCAGGAGCTGGGGTCCTTAAGAAAAACACCAAGTATTGTGAGACTCATGAGAGCTGGCAATACCTGAAAAGACTTAATGGCTTCCAGGCCCACCAAGAGATTTCCAAAGTGAGTGAAATATTTTGGGATAAGGACCCTGTGGATGTTCAGATAGGTGTCAGCATCTGTAGGAGGAGAGGTACCAGGTCAGGGTCCTATGAGATTGGGAGCTTCTCTTCACATATTGTCCACTGGGCACTGGAAGGATATTGGGAGGGGAGCTGAAGGGTTTTCTTCATTTTCATTCCCCTTGGGTAACAGTAGGGAGGTTAGAAGGGGGAACGGAGAGCTATCTAACTTCTGCATCTGGCTGGAGACTTCAGCTTTCTGATCTTAACTTTGGTTGCCCACAGCCCTTCCTACTGCAGTGTTTCTGGCTCTTTTATGGATTTTCTTGAAAGTGCTTTGCCTACTGGCTGTCATTAGAGGCTTTTCTGGATGCTGGTTGGGCAGGCCAGAGGAACTTCCCCTCTCCCTTCCCTGGCCAGCCACACAGCCTGCAGTGGATGCATATGAGGAGGAGACAAGATCAACAACACTGATCCCCATCTCCCACTTCAGTCTCTAGTTCTCAAAGAGGGGACACAAAGACAAGAGACCTCCAGGGAACATAAACAGTGAGGGCAGCAAGCTAGAAGGGAAAGGACAGGAGATAATATTGGATGGATATAATTAACAGGGATTTAGACATAAGGGCGAGGGAACAGAGAAATAGAGGAAGAAGCCCTCCAGAGAAGGGACTGCCTCTTCATATTTTTCCAGCTCCCAGCACAACAGGGCCATGATCCTGACAGAGGTAATTGGATGCTACCATTCAATACATGATGAATAATAATATTAACAGTAAGATGAGGGAACTCAAGAGGGAGAGAGAAGAGAAACCCAGAGGAAGAGTGAGGGAGTTGCATTGCCTCACACAGACAGTGAATGAGCTGCCCTGTGGCTGCTGTGTGTGGGGGAGGGAGCACATTTGTCATCTGCCCCAAGGATACAGAGGTGAAAATATGCTTCATTTGCCATTGGGGCAACGAGGGTAGGAATTGGCATTCACATGTATGCAAATATGACCTTGGGCTTTTTGAGGGCCTGGTTCTGGAGACACCCAGAAAAAACTAGTCACCCGTCTGCTGTTAGCAACATGTCAGAGGACAGCATTGGGTATTTTCACCCCTATCCTTGAACAGTGGGAAGGGCACTGTGTAGGAATTCCTTTTCCTAGCGTCCCTTTGTTCTTCTGTTCTCTCCGGGCTTCTCTAGGCCTACCCTGTGGGTGTTTCCCTTTTTCTCTCTCCTGCTACCCTATTGGCTGACCTCCCATATTCTCTCTCCCCTTGGAGTCCTCATTTCTCCTTATCTCCTCCTAACCGCAGGGGCTGAAAGCTGAATTGCTCAATGTTTGTACAGAGGCTAACTGAATGGGAGTTCTTGTCCCTGGCTGGGGCTCCTAATTACTATGATAATACAAATAATAATAATGGCGATAAGTTAACCATCATCTGGTTATGAGTTCTCACCTGACAGAGAAGACAGTTCAGCTGTGGCCATCTGTATATGCATTACTGTTTACTGTCACACAGTGGCAGTATAAGAACTCAAAGGAGACGTGTCTAATGCAAATCAAATACCATGTAGGGCAAAGTAACTGGAGCTGTAGTGCGGCACCTTCCATTATGGCATCTGCTGCACAGAAAACCTGAGAACTGTGCATGTTTTCTCAAGAATATGCAGATCTAGTGAAGGGTGTCATTTTGCTATTTTCACCAGTGAGCCAAATTTTTCACAATGTAAAATAAGCAAATGCCACATGGAGGTCTGGTGTGCACTACAAAGTGAGTCTGACATAAGTCGCCTTGCATTAATCTATTGGTGCATTTGTAAAATTTGTCTCCAGCCGATGTAAGAACCTTGTCACCGCATGGTCAATCAGCTGAGGTCAACACAATGCAAGAGTATATATTGCATGACCTGTGTCCTCCAGAATTTGTCCCACAATGCACTATTCCTTGTGACAGGGACCAGCCTGGTCATAGTTATAAACTCCACTGCCCATGGGTTATGGAGACTGGAAACTACACTCTTCAGCATATTTTTGAAATGTCTTTTCCTGATTGCCTGCTTTGATGAATATGTCCAGCAGCTCTCCCTTTTTATGCGCAATTGCCCAACCAACCAGCCCGGCTCCACACTCAGAGAGGAACTAGATACGCTCCTGCCTGGACTAGACAGGGTATTGCCAGGACCGGTGCTAATGTTTTTAGCACCCTAGGCGCACGGCCATTTCGCCGCCCCGCACGCTGGTCCACGGCTCCGGTGAAGCTGCCGCACTCGTGCCTGTGGGAGGTCCACTGGAGCCAAGGGTGCAGCGGACTGTCTGCAGGAATGCCTGCGGCAGCTCCACTAGAGCCACGGGACCAGGGGACCCTCCGCAGGCATGACTGCGGCAGGTCAACTAGAGCTGCCTGCCGCCCTCCGCCCCTGCAAAATGCCACCCACCAGTAATCCTGGCGCCCTAGGCGATTGCCTAGGCCGCCTAAATGGAAGCGCCAGCCCTGGGTATTGCATCTTCTGGGCCTGCGGGATGAAAAAACTGGGCAAGCACAGCTATGGGCCAGTTGTAGAAATGTGAACATCTCTGAAAAGATTATGTAGGGGATGCAGGCAACAAGGTATAACAGGGATCAGCAACAGTGCTGTGTGAAAGTGAAGGAACTGTGCCAGGCATACCACAATGCCAGGGAGGCCAATAATTGATCTGGAGCTGAGCTACAGACCTGCCACTATTACGATCAACTGCATGCCACATTTGGCAGAGACCCCACAAGTACCCCATTGACTACCATGAGTACTTTGGAGGAGCCTGAGACAGAGACCCTTGCCATGAACAGCAAGAAGGAAGAGGGAAGAGATTCAGTGGTGGGACCCAGTCATGCCACAAGCCAGGGTCTCCAGTACAGTCTAGCCAGTCCTGCCAGCTGAGCATGGACGAACCCAATGAAGGGAAGGGACCTTGGGTGTGTGTATGCAATGTTTAAATGTAAAGATGGTGCCTGAGTTAACAAGACACAGACATAGACTTTTCATCAACTTTTGTTTTACTTGTATGAGTAGAGGTAGCAGTACAACAAAGAGGTGGAGTTGGCAGCCGCTTTTCATTCCCCTGTTGGGTTAGGTGGTGCATGAAGCGCAGTTTGTTTGTTTGTGTAATCTCTTGAGAGATCTTGGTGCAACTTTCAGACTGATACTCTGCAATCCGCTCCTGAAGGTTTCTAGAAACGGCAGCCTCATTTCTTCCTCTGTGGTAGGACACTTTCCCATGCCACTCTGCAATGAATTCAGCTGGCACCATTGCAGTGAACAGTCTAGTAGCATACAGCTTTGGGCAGCTTCAGGACACCAGTAACAGCTCTGCTTTCTGTGCCTTTTGTTACCCTCAGGAGTGAGACTTTAGCTAAAACCACCACTACCTGTGCAAACTTGTGCCAGTGTTCAGCTGCATTGGCTTATACTTGTGCCCATGGAATAGGGGCTGAAATTATATTGTTTCATGCAACTGAAATTTCTCCCCTGCCTGCCCTGGCAGGCCATACTCACCCTGGCAGGTACTGGAGTGCTGTGCAGAGACAATCCAAAACTGAAGTGTCAATAAGAGTATCTTATTAAAAGTTTCATGAGAATAAGGGAAGGAAGTTTTGAAGCTTCTTTTTCCCCCTTCCGTTGTGACTGTAAATCCCATGATACTTCTGTCTACCTTTATCAGTAGCTTCTGCTTTTGTTGCCTTCAGGGTTGACCTGTCCACACTCACAGAATGCTTGACTCTGAGGAGGAGAATAAAGATGGGGATTAGGGAGGACATGTTCAGTGTGATCCTGCAAGTCATGGCTTTGTTGGACCATGAACAAAGAGCCTGGAAGGCCAGCATGGCAGACAGGAGGGAGGCCCATAAGTCCCATCAGAAAAAGGAGGGGAAGATGCACCAGGACATAATGGGTCTGAGGCAGCAAAGAGAAATGGTTGACCTACAGGTCTAAAAATCCCAGACTCAGTCCTTAGAGAATGCCATGGTAGCAGCTTCCTATGCTGCCCACCATACCACGTGACATCACAGGCCACATCCTTACCCCTAACATTCCAGGACAGCAAGGAAAACCACAGTTTCATATCCAGTGAGCTGTGAGAACCATGGTTGGTATCTGTATAGTCAGAAAGGATGACATTAGTACACTGAAATGGGCAGAAATGTTTGCCGCCTTTCCAATTTTAAAGTTGCACTCCATTTATTTATGTTAAAAGTTTGTATTGCATTGCCTGTGGCTTTTGCACATAATTTTCTGCACTTTTTTGCTGCTTAATAATTTTATTCTCCAAAAATAGAAATGTATCTCTATTACTTCACAGAACGTATTGCATAATGCCTAGCAATACTCAGAGCACATAATACTTGTAAATGCACCTCTATCCCAATAGAACATGACCCGATATAACACAAATTCAGATATAATGCGGAAAAGCAGCGGGGATCCCCAGGCTCTTTAAAGCACCACCTGAGCCCTGCTGCTTTACGCATTATATCTGAATTTGTGTGGAGCCCCAGGCCCTTTAAATCACTGCTTGAGCCCTGCTGCCAGAGCTCTGGTGGTGATTTAAAGGGCCAGAGGCTCCAGCTGCTGCGGGGAGCCCTGGGCCCTTTAAATCCCCACCCGAGCCCCACTGCCAGAGCTGCAGCAGCTGGAGCACCGGGCCCTTTAAATCACCGTCGGGGAAGCTGGTCCAAACCCATACTGGACCAAACCCGGGATAATGCGGTCTCACCTATAAGGCGGTGAGATTTTTTGGCTCCCGAGGACCACATTATATCAGGGTAGAGGTGTATACAGCAAACACCATGGAACTTAATAGGCTTGGGAAAACAGAGACTCATTTATAAACATACAGCAAGTACTGCACAGCTCTTAGAAGCACCCAAAGCTTCTATTTCTGCAGATCCACCCACTGTGTCCTGCACGTTGCCAAGAGTGTCAGTCCTGTGTAGCAGGAGATGATTAATGCCCTACACATTTGCATGACAATGGCCCCACTATGGATTTTCCAACCCCAAAATGATTTACTACTGACCAGTAGCAATCTGGTATTGCAACTTCCCCATAGTGCTATCTTCACTCGCTTCTCCACTGTCAGTGCAGTTCTCGTTTTAGTGTCCCTCTCAGGAGGGCTGGGGCAAGCTCAGCACGCAGATCTAGGAATGTGGCCTTTTGCATCCAAAAGTTCTGCAGCCATACTTCTTGTCATGAACCTGCTTTACAATGTGATTCCACCCACTTGGGCTAGTTTCTTGGGCCCAGAAGTGATGCTTCACCAGCTGCAGCTGCTCAGTGACTGCCAAATGCAAAAATTGTGGGATATAGGTGGCATTGTGGGAAGGAGAAAGTAGCATGCTGTGAACTTGACCCCTAGCTCCCAGAGAACTGTGGGTGACTCATGTCTACCCACAACAACATTGTGAGAAATTCCCAAAAGGTTTTGCACTAGACAGTGCACTAGACAGTGGTGTGAGGCACATGAGGATGTGCAGCGCTGACGCCAGCAGCCAAGTATGCTCACTCAAACGTTGGCAGTTGTAGGCCTACGTAATTTTCTTTAATCAAAGTTTGTAGTGTTGCTGTGGCCCGGAAGAAACCACAAACTTTTAGTTCAGAGTTTGTCAGCATGACAGTCTTCCCCTTAAATGAGGACTCATTCTCTCCCTACATACTTGTGGATAGGAGATGACACAGATGTTATAGTGTAGCTAACAGGAAATAAAATGAAAATTTCTGTTTGCGATATCACTGTGGGTTAACATGGAAAGAATTATAATGCCAGCAAGAGGCCTGCAAATGAGGAACAAACAGGTTCTCACGCGAAAATCCTTTTATTCATTAAAGAATGCAGGAAGAAATATACAGCAAATATGAGGATCATCTGCAGAACTACAAAACTTTTTTCAAAGATTTCCACTTAGAGCCATTTTAAGGGCTTGATCTGAAAGCACCCTGAAGTTGTGCAGTCTGCCTATTGATTTCAAATGGCTTTAGATCAGGCCCTAAATATCCTCTATCCAATCACTAGCATAGGCAGCAGGTATAATAGGCCAGGGGAGGTTAAGGATTCCAGGGAGATTACTGATGAACCCAGAAATCTGAAAAGCACATACCATCTCCTCAGCTGCCCCAGATCATGCATGGTGCATATCAAAAGCTCAGGTTCTTCGGGAAGAGACCAGAGCTTTTCCTGCAGGGCACTTTGGGGTCTCAGGAGTGTGGCTGGGGCAGTTCCTGCCAGTCTGGGGCTGCTCAGACCATGGGGGGAACAGCAAGGGGAGGCCCCCACAGAAAGGGCAGGGCCGGGGGACTAGCTTTCCCAAAGGGGGCTAAACCCACCGCCCATGATCACTAGGTTTTACTGGCCATCACTCTGCTGGTTATTAACTCATTCTTCAGAGTTGTTGGGTTGGCATCAATCTATTATTTTATTGCAGGGTGTTTCCCATGTCCTGCCTTTGTGAGGCAATTGCTTGTCTTGAGCCAAAGGTTTTTTTGCCATGAACTTACAAAGAAACTTTTCAGAGCCTGACATCTGCCTTGGGGATTTTCTGCTATTTACCACCTGTTTCTAGGTTGTTTTGTTTTGTTTTTAAGATTTTCTCCTTTAAGAGATGTTAAAAATTGCTCCCTTCTAAAGAGTATGAAAAGGAGACAAGCGACAAAAAGAAAATGAAAGCAAATCTGATACCTGTTTTTGGTAAAATCTGTCACTGTGCACCTAAGGATACAAAAGTGAATCTAAAAACACCTGAAATTTTTGTTTACAGTTAAAAGAGTAGCTGATAGCTCATGAAAAACATTCTGCTCAGAAACAATCCTGCTTCTTTGTACCTAGATTATCTGTGGGTATGTCTACACTATGAAATTACTTAAATTTTACAGAAGTGGATTTTTGGGAACAGATTGTATAAAGTGGAGTGCACATGTCCACACTAAACACATTAATTCGGCAGAGTGCATCCATACTACAGTGGCAAGCATCGACTTTCGGCATGGTGCACTGTGGTAGCTATCCCATAGTTCCCGCAGTCCCCGCTGCCCATTGGAATTCTGGGTTGATCTCCCAATGCCTGATGGGGCCAAAAACTTGTTGTGAGTGGTTATGGGTAAATGTCGTCAGTCAACCCTCCCTCCATGAAAGCAACAGCAGACAATCATTTTGCGCCCTTTTCCCTGGATTGCCTGAGCAGACGCCATAGCACAGCAAGCATGGAGCCCGTTCAACCTTTTTTACTGTCACCGTATGTCTACTGGGTACTGCTGATAGTCACAGTACTCCCGTGCTACACAGCAGCAGCTCCTTGCCTTTGCAAGTTAGCAAAGACAGTTACCAGTCATATTGTACCGTCTGCTGCTTTGTAAGTTGGCAATGACGGTTACCAGTCATACTTTACCATCTGCTACTGTCATGGGTGCTCCTGGCCAGCCTTGGTGAGGTCGGTCGGGGGCACCTGGACAAAAATGGGAATGACTCCTCAGGTCATTGTCTTCTTTAAGTTTTGCCTAATGGAGCTAATGGAGAATATCAGGCAAGCCTACTAAAGAACCACAGATACACCTCTACCCCGATAGAACGCAACCTGATATAACACAAATTCGGATATAACGCAAGCCAGTAAAGCAGTGGGGAGCCCCTGGCTCTTTAAAGTGCCACCTGAGCCCCGCTGCTTTACCATGTTATATCCGAATTCGTGTGGAGCCCTGGGATCTTCAAATCACCGTCTAAGCCCTGCTGCCAGAGCTCCGGCAGTGATTGAAAGGGGTCGGGGCTCTGGCCGCTGCAAGGAGCCCCAAGCCCTTTAAATCCCCACCCGAGCCCTGCTGCCAGAGTTCTGGCCGTGATTTAAAGGACTGGGGCTCTCCACAGCCCTGGAGCACTGGGCCCTTTAAATGTCCTCCAGGGCTCTGGCAGCCAGGCTCGGGCAGTGATTTAAAGGGCGAGAGGCTCCAGCCACTTTGGGGAGCCCTGGGCACTTTAAATCCCTGTCTGAGCCCCACTGCTGGAGCTCCGGCAGTGATTTAAACAGCCCGGGGCTCCCTGCGGTGGCTGGAGCACCGGGGCCCTTTAAATCACCGCCGGGGAAGCTGGTCCAACCTGACACGGCGTACCAGCTCTTGCCGGTATGCCATACTGGACCAAACCCGATATAACGCAGTCTCACCTATAAGGCGGTGAGATTTTTTGGTTCCCGAGGATCGCATTATAGCGGGGTAGAGGTGTACAAGTGCCCACTCCTGGTCAGAGCCCCAGATATCCCACAGAAATGATGAACTGCATGCCATTCTCAGGGGTGCTGTCATAACTTAGTCCCAGATTTGGACCTTAGCGTCCAAAATATGGGGGTTAGCATGAAAACCTCCAGGCTTAGTTACCAGCTTGGACCTGGTACTTGCTGCCACCACCCAAAAAATTAGAGTGTTTTGGGGCACTCTGGTCCCCCTGAAAAACCTTCCCTGGGGACCCCAAGACCCAAATCCCTTGAGTCTCACAACAAAGGGAAATAATCCTTTTTCCCTTCCCCCCTCCAGGTGCTCCTGGAGAGATACACAGACACAAGCTCTGTGAATCCAAACAGAGTGACTCCCCCTCTCCGTTCCCAGTCCTGGAAACAAAAGCACTTTCCTCTTCACCCAGAGGGAAAGCAAAATCAGGCTAGCAAATCCAACACACACAGATCTCCCCCTGATTTCTTCCTCCCACCAATTCCCTGGTGAGTACAGACTCAATTTCCCTGAAGTAAAGAAAAACTCCAACAGGTCTTAAAAGAAAGCTTTATATAAAAAAGAAAGAAAAATACATACAAATGGTCTCTCTGTATAAGGTGACAAAATACAGGGTTAATTGCTTAAAAGAAATATGAATAAACAGCCTTATTTAAAAAGAATACAAATCAAAGCACTCCAGCACTTATATTCATGCAAATACCAAAGAAAAGAAACCATATAACTTACTATCTGATCTCTTTGTCCTTACACTTAGAAACAGAAGATTAGAAAGCAGAAACTACTTCTCCAAAGCTCAGAGAAAGCAGGCAGACAGACAAAAGACTCAGACACAAACTTCCCTCCCCCAGAGTTGAAAAAATCCGGTTTCCTGATTGGTCCTCTGGTCAGGTGCTTCAGGTGAAAGAGACATTAACCCTTAGCTATCTGTTTATGACAGGTGCCCATACAACAACCTCACCTGTTGCTTCCCTCCTCCTCCTCTCCTCCCAGACTACCTTGGCAGTTATCCCCCCATTTGTGTGATGAAATAATAAAGAATGCAGGAATTTGAAACAATGCTGACTTTATTGCCTCTGCAAGCAGAGATCAAAGGGGAGAGGGGAGGGCGGTTGGCTTACAGGGAAGTAGAGTGAACCATCATTCTGCACTTGCTCAGCCTATAGTTGGACTGCTCCTTACTACTGTCCAGGCTTCATGAGCCATGGGAGCAAGGGTTAGGCTGGGGTAGGTGCAACCGTGTGGTGCTGCCAAATAGGAGAGCAGCTTGAGGAAGAAGCCTCCAGCTCACATAATATTCCAGGCAGGACTGAATCTCCATTACACAAAACTTAAAGAGAGAATGACCTGAAGTCATTCCTTTTTTTTATCAGGTGCCCCTGACCGACCTCACTGAGGCCAGCCAGGAGCACCCACGGGACGACGATGACGGCTACCAATCAGCCTGCACAGTCGGCAAGGCAAGGCAAGGGGATGCTGCTGTGTAGCGCTGCAGTACTGCATCTGCCAGCAGCATTCAGTAGACATAAGGTGACAGTGAAAAAAGGCGAAAAATGATTTTTTCCTGTTGCTTTCACGGGGGAAAGTGGAGGAGGGGGTCTGATAACATATACCCAGAACCACCCGTGACAATGTTTTTGCCACATCAGGCACTGGGAGCTCAACCCAGAATTCAAATGCTTGGCAGAGACTGTAGGAACTGTGGGATAGCTACAGTCTCAGTGGCTGCTCCCTCCATGAGAGCAACTGCAGACAATAGTTTTGCGCCTTTTTTCCATGCAGATGCCATAGCATAGCAAGCATGGAGCCCATTCAGCTCACTGCAGCTATTATGAGCATTGTAAACACCTCACGCATTATCATGCAGTTTATGCAGAACCAGAAGCTGAAAAACCAGCCGCGGAGGCAACGGCAGCGCGGTGTTGAAAGTGATGAGGATATGGACACAGATTTCTCTCAAAGCGCGGGCTCTGGCAATGTGGACATCATGATGTTAATGGGGCAGGTTCATGCCATGGAACGCCGATTCTCGGCCCAGGAAACAAGCACAGACAGGTGAGACCACATAGTGTTGCAGGTCTGGGATTATTCCCAGTGATTCCAAAACTTTCACATGCGTAAGGGCACTTTCATGGAACTTTGTGACTTGCTTTCCCCTGCCCTGAAGCACAAGAACACCAAGATGAGAGCAGCCCTTACAGTTCACAAGCGAGTGGCGATAGCCCTTTGGAAGCTTGCAACGCCAGACAGCTACTGGGGTCAGTCAGGAATCAATCTGGAGTGGGCAAATCTACTGTGAGGGTTGCTGTCATGCAAGTAGCCAATGCAATCACTGAGCTGCTGCTATCAAAGGTAGTGACTCTGGGAAATGTGCAGGTCATAGTAGATGGCTTTGCTGCAATGGGGTTCCCTAACTGTGGTGGAGTGATAGACGGAATGCATATCCCTGTCTTGGGACCAGACCACCAAGGCAGCCAGTACATAAACTGCAAGGGGTACTTTTCAATGGTGCTGCAAGCACTGGTGGATCACAAGGGACATTTCACCAACATCAACATGGGATGGCTGGGAATGGTTCATGACACTCATGTCTTGAGGAACTCTGGCCTTTTTAAACAGCTGGAGGAAGGGATTTACTTCCCAGACCAGAAAACAACTGTTGGAGATGTTGAAATGCCTATAGTTATCCTTGGGGACCCAGCCTACCCCTTAATGCCCTAGCTCATGAAGCTGTACACAGGCACCCTGGACAGTAGTAAGGAGCTGTTCAACTATAGGCTAAGCAAGTGCAAAATGGTGGTAGAGTGTACATTTGGACATTTGAAGGGTTGCTGGTGCAGTTACTGACTCGCTTAGACTTCAGTGAAACCAATATCCCATTGTTATTGCTGCTTGCTGTGTGCTCCACAATCTCTGTGAGAGTAAGGGGGAGATGTTTATGGTGGGGTGGGAGGGTGAGGCAAATCACCTGGTGTCTGATTACATGCAGCCAGACACCAGGGCAATTAGAAGAGCACATCAGAAAGCACTGCGCATCAGAGAAGCTTTGAAAACCAGTTTCATGACTGGCCAGGGTCAATTTCTCCTTGATGAAAACCTGCCCTCTTGGTTGATTCTAAAATTCCCTGTAAGCAAACCGCCCTCCGCCCTGCGATCACAGATTGGAAATAAAGTTACTATCATTTTATAATCAATTAATAAAGAATACATGGTTTTTAAAATAGGGAGATAGCTCACAAGGTAGCCTGCGTGGATTGGAAGAGGAGGAGAGGAAGGAAGGAAGAGGCCACTTCAGTACTTGTTGAATGACAGCCTTCCGTCCACTGGAGTGGAGCAGTTGGGTGCCTGGAGCTTACCCTCTCCACCCCTTCATTCTTGGGCATCTGGGTGAGGAGGTAGCTATGGAACATAAGGAGGAGGGAGGGTGGTTAAACAAGGGCTGCAGTGTCAGTCTCTGCAGCTGATGTTCCTGAACCTCCACCAGATGCCGCATCATGTCCATTTGTTCCCTCAGTTACCCCAGCGTTTCTTCATGTATCCTCTGATCTTCCTGCTGCCACCTCTATTCACGTTCACTGGCTGCTTTCCTGTCCTGTGTTATTGTATCCCTCCCCCTTTCTGCTGAGCTCTTTCAGTGCGGGTGGCCTGCATGAGCTCAGAGAACATTTCATTGTGCATGCGTTTTTTTTCACCGCCTTATCTGAGATAGCCTTTGGGACGGAGGAGGGAGGCTTGAAACATTTGTAGCTGCAGGAGGAAAAAAAGGGAGATAAGTATTTAAAAAGATACATTTTACAGAACAATGAGTATACTTTTTCACAGTGAACAACACTATTCACTTTACAAAGCACATGTGATTTCAGTCAAGGTCATTTTTTTGCATCTTATATTGAGTGCCTGTGGCTTTGGTGTTTAGACATGAAACATGCTGTGCAACAGAAATCAGCTTGCAGGTGGCCATGGAAAGCCATAGTCTTTTGCCTTTTGCAACCTTCATAACAGCAGCACCCTCCTTTCCCATACCAAGCAAAGCCTGTTGAGTTGTCCATTTAGGGCTGTGGTTTTCGTGTTAACGTGCAGCAGCAGAAACCAAACCCCTTTAACCTTCCTCGCACCACGTGGCTGATATCAGGGAATAACCCTGCTAGCCAAACGTGAACAGCTCAGTGCCAGTGCTCCCCCTCCCCACCACTTGGCTAACTGTGGAGAGGATTTATTTTCAGCTACAGGCAAACAGCCTGAGGATAACACAGAGAGATAAAGAACAGATGTTGCTTGAATGCCAGCAAACATCGGGACCATATGCTGCCAGGCTTTCTCATGCAATGATACCAGATTGCTGCTAGCTTAGCATGGTAAAGTGTCCTAGCATGGAGGATGGAATAAGGCTGCTTTCCCCAGAAACCTTCTGCAAAAAATACCTCCAGGCGATCTTCATGGAGATGTCCCTGGAGGATTTCCGCTCCATCCCTAGACACGTTAACAGACTTCTCCAGTAGCTGTACTGGCCACGAATGCATCCCAAGTCCTCAGGGAAAATTAATCGTTAAAAAATGCTTGCTTTTAAACCATGTTTTATATTTACAAAGATACACTCACCAGAGGCCCCTTCTATGGCTTCATAGTCCGGGATACTGCCTTGGGAGGGTATTTCAGTCGGCGAGAAAAAGATCCTGGCTGTTGGGGAGAATGGTGTTCTGTGTGGTCTCCCCAACCTCGTCATCGTCTTCCTCATCATCATCATCTTTCCCGTCCGCAAAATCATCAGGCATGGTGACTGAGAGTAGCCTATCATCAGAGTTCATGGACGGGGTGGGATAGTGGTGGCGGCCCCACCCTAGAATTGCCTGCAGCTCAGTGTAGAAGCAGCATGTCTGTGGCTCTGTCCAGGAGCATCCATTTGATTCTTTGGCTTTCTGGTACTCTTGTCTCAGCTTCTTAAGTTTCACACAGCACTATGTTGAGTCTCTGTTGTGGCCTCTGTCCATCATGGTCTTGGAGATTTTTTCAAATGTTTTGGTATTCCATCTTTTGGAATGGAGTTCTGATAGCATGGATCCATCTCCCCATATAGCAATCAGATCCAATACCTCCTGTACGGTTCATGCTGGAGCTCTTTTTCGATTCTGGGACTGCATGGTTGCCTGTGCTGATCAGCTCTCCAGGCTTGGCAAACAGGAAATGAAATTCAAAAGTTCCCAGAGCTTTTCCTGTCTACCTGGCCAATGCATCAGAGTTCAGATTGCTGTCCAGAGCAGTCACAGTGGTGCACTGTGGGATAGCTCCCGGAGGCCAATACCGTCGAATTGCGTCTACACTAACCCTAATTCAAACCAGCAATGTCGATTTCAGTGCTACTCCCCTCATCAGAGAAGAGTACAGAAATAAATTTTAAGAGCCCTTTACGTTGACAAAAATGGCTTTGTTGTGTGGACGGGTGCAGGGTTAATTCAATTTAATGCTGCTAAATGTGTAAACTCGTAGTGTAGACCAGGCCTGTTTCTCTTCTCTTGTTCTTCCTAACTGATTATATTTGCATGAACACTGATCTTTTGTTTCTTAAGAGTTAATCCACCCCTGCAGCCTGTTCCTCATTTAAAGCCTGATCCAAAGTCCTTTGGTGGCAATCAGAGACTTTCTATTGATTGCAGTTGGCTTTAAATCAGGTCCTTGAAGATTTAAGCCTCTGTGACACTAGAATAATCTCTACAGCAACTAATTGTGATATAATAAAAAAAAAAGGTTTATGACTTCAGATAGGTGAAACAATCAGCATTAGCTGAGGCAACATGGTTCCTTGGTTACAAAGAATTAGGGAAGACAAGAACAGAAAATGTGCTATATCAGTAGAATTAGCTCTAAATGAGGTATTTTCCCACGGTTCTCCAGGAGGCAACAGAACTTGTTTAAAAATCCAAAATTTCATATGCAGCTTCATGTTCTTCAAAAAATTCCATCTTATTCCAGTGCAGAAAATATGTTAGGAATGTTGGGCTCACTAATTTCAATGGATCAGGCCCCTAGAGCACAGTCAATGAATTGTTCAGTTCCAAATACACCAATACTTTATCACAGAGAGTTCTGGATTTTTAAAAAACCTAAACAATTCCTTATAATTTTAGAAATGATCTATATTGTTGTTGTTTCCCTGTTCAGTGTTCTGATGCTAATTCAGCACATTCCTTCCCAATCGGTCACTCCTCCAACTCTATTACATTTTGGCCTTGTCTCCACTGTAACTACACTGGTTTAACCTCCCCAGCTTATATCGGTAAAGCTTATTCCCATACATGGAGAGTGTTTGCGGGTCTGAACATTATACCAATATTGCAGAAGTCAATGGCTAATTACTGTTTGCAAGGTGTATTTGCTCTCTGTATAAATACAACTTTATTTTTAAAAAGTGAGCTGCTAAAAAGTATTATAAGCCAATCAAAGTCAAATTATTCAGGTAGGAAAGATAATTCTGATCTAAATGTGCCCTAAATTAAGTGCTTACTTAAGTGCTTGTCTTTATTACATTTCAAAACAAAGTGGGGGGAATACAATTGTAAAAAACTGAGAGTAGCGGTCTGGGTTGAAATCATGAGCTCTACTGAAGATAATGGGAGTTTTGCAATACCCTTCAGTGGAGCCAGGATTTCACCCTGGATTCAGAAATGCGTGTTGAATTATGAAGCTGCATTTTCACATGCCATTATCGCACATGTAAATGAGTCATCATAATTGCTTTCAGAATTATGTGCTCTGATTCTGAAAACTTACCCAATAATGTCTTAGCTTGCATTTATGAACAAGATTAATTGCTTGAACGGGTCTCCATGTGCCTCAGACTCGAGCTGCAAAGTGCTTCCTTCACTCCAAAAGCAGCCCAGATCCACTCCAGTGAGACATTCAGTCTTCGCTGCTTCCCCCTATCTGTTCTGTTTGTCGCTTTGTATTTTCCTGTCTATGATAAAATGATTTGTACTGTCCACAATTCTGTTTATCTTCTATAAAAACTTAGAAACTAACTAAATAGAGTAACCATAGGAGTTCTCTTCATTATCTTGGTGTTAGTTGGATCAGATGTGTTAAACCTTTGGATATACATAGAAGTGTGAATCAGAAACCTATATTTTAAATCTCTGGGTACGTCTGCTTTCTATTACTCTTATAAGTAAGAGACGTACTAAATCCCAAGCTACTTTCGAAGCGTCAGTTGTAGCTTCACAGCTCAGTTTGATTTCCATTTTGCATTTAAAGCAATGATTCAATATCTTTATTATGAATGAGAAAAATTGTATCCATCCTAACTTACTGCATTTTGCCCTGAGTACAGAATGAATTTTCTAAGAGTAAATTCATTCATTAGACTGAGTTAAAATTAAATTTAAAACAGTTCCTTGAAGAAATTTAACATCTTTGTCTGTCTTTTCATAGTCCAAAATCATCTTAAAAATCAAATAAAGCAGAGCTTTCAAACTTTCCATATAGTAGTAATTAAGCTAAGTTATTAATGATTGATATATCACTATAAAGGAAAAGAAAATATGAAAAAAAATCTGATTTGTTTATACAAATAATTTAATATGGGACCACAAACACGATCAATCACAGCTCTACCACCATAAAGGCCAGGGAGAATTTTGGTTTCCCCTGGAGAATAATAGGCAGGTGAATGGCACCAGGGCAATGATCTGTTGCAGGGCTCTCACAAGACAGGATAGTTACTATGTAGTGGTGAAGGTAATTATGTGTGTAGAAGTGATTTTTTTATATGCACCTTATCCAGGGCAGATTCACTTTTGTTTCCTAAAAGAGAATGCAGCTTTAATCAAAGGCAGGACTTGCCCATGTGAAATGTGGTAACAGCCCCTTAAGATTATGGGCTTCTACTATTCTAGATCCCAATATAAACCAGTGAGAGAGTGGGTACCTAACATAGATATAGTTGGAGCAGAAAATGGTTAATAATGGGAATTCGTTTTAGGGTGTCCTTTTCTTCAATGCTTCTTATACTGGAGCAAAAGGGGTACTTTGTTTTTTAACCCTTCTCCTAATCTATGCAGTTGTAGGCCTAGATAAGACAAGATATTTGGGAGTTGTCTGAAGTTTAATTGAATTAATTGTCATTCTGGAAGAATGTACACCCAATTAACAATAGCTTTATTATCATAATAATAATGGCATTGGGCACATTTCCTTTGATTGCGGCACTATATAATTTTTTTTTTTAAAAAGAATTGGGATAAAAATAAAAAGATAAAAATAAGGTGTCTATTATCCTCTACCATTGTCAAAATAGCTGAGAGAGACTAATTGATGAGAGTTTATTATAACATTGAAAATGTGTTATTGAGCAGCAGGAAAAAAAAATCTTTGCATTTTGCAGTGGGTTCCGTTTCTGTCATCATTGTGAAAACAAATAGATGTGAACCAGGAGAGAGACTGATTTTCATTTAAAAAAAAATGAACCACAGCATTTGATTGCTTGAATCCAAGATTTTGTTTTGGCCCATTAATAAATATAAGAGCCAGCAGCAAAATTCAGATTTAGATCTGTATCTGAATGTCTTCACAGGTGTGTGTGGTCAGAGCTAGAGTTTTAGTTATGGTCTTTCTCTAGCAAGCTCTGAGATCAAGCAGTGGAGGTGCATCTGTGAGTACAGTGTTACATTTTGCATCCTCATGGTACTTACACATTGTAGTGTCAATACCACCTGCAAAAGCAGTAGATGAAGAGAGACCTAAACCACTTAGAGAAGAGGATAACTTTAGCCAGGCAGGCTTTCCCTGTTATAAGTGAAATGGTTAGAGAAGCTTTTTGGGAAAGGCAGAGTCAGAGGAAATGTTCCTAGAAGAGGTTCCCGTAGTATATGTCAAGGGAGGTTTGATTCCTTCTGAGCTTGATGATCCTCATTAAAGGTGGACATAAATATAGAATCTGTCTACCTATATATTACCTACTGATCATTATATATGAGCACTTTCCATGTCAAATCAATCACAGTAGTGAAGTTCCTAGTAAATGCCGTGGTAATAACTGAACTTAGGGAATAAACAATAAAGTTTGTAAGTAAACTTCCCCTTGTTTACTGTCTTTTGAAGACTGCTCCTCCTCTGAAGGCCTTTTGACTAGGACTCCTACCTTACTTTTACAACTGGCTGGGAATTTTTTGACAAAATGTTTTCCTACTGAATCATATCTATTCATCATAACCAAAACTTCTCATGGAAAAGGATTGAGTCCAACAAATTTCAAATTTGTTTGGGAAAAAATTCAAAATTGTCAAACCATCCTATTTTGACATTGCAAATTTTAGTTTTTTGGTTTGAAAGAACTAATATTTCAAAACAGTTAATTTATAAAAAAAAAAAAAATTAGATGGTCAAAAATGAATGAAACTTTTCAAAATGAATGAAATAAAATTATTTTGAATGATCCTAACTTTTTTTTTTAATTATATAAAGATTTTCATTGTATGAAAAATTTCAAGATTTTAACTTTGTCCCAATTCAGGATTGGAAAATGTTTTGAAATTTTTTCCTGGGATTGCAAACCTGTTTCCCAGCCAGCTCTACTTACCTTAAATTAGCTGGTGGGCCCACATGTGCAAAGGCAGCCATAAGAATGTCGAATGGGTCACTGCTGGAGGACTATCTACTCAGCTGTTCTGTCTCAGTTTTCAGCTAGATTGGGGTAAGTGACCACTGAAATAAAATACAAAGGGAAGTGGAGAATTGTCCAGCACTTGAACTCTTCACACCAAGACTGGTTGCCTTTATGGAATATATGCATTAGTCAAACACAAGTTACTAAGATCAATACAAGTTCATCTTGTATGGTCTGTGTTATATAGGAGGTCAGACTAGATGGACTAATGGCCTCTTTGGAAAGAGAGAAGATCAACTTATTCTGAGAAACTGGTGCTTGTGAAAGTGTTAGCAGTTGAAGTTTTGTTTTATTGTAGTCCATCTATATTTTTGGGCTTTTATTTTTATTCCACTGTTCTTTGTCTTTTTCCACTTGGCTATTTGGTATACGAGACTGTCTATATCAGATACTACCTCTTTTGAAGGTTCTTAAAAGGTATAAATCAAGTTATAAGAAGAATGAAACATTATCCATTTTCTCTCCAGTGACGGGGTAAGAATAGCAGAGACATGAAAATTGAGGCAAATGGAAACTTTGCTGCCGACAGTTGCCAGGTGACCTATCCTAAGCCTGCTGGTAATATGTGTTTATACAAGAGGCAATGAAACAAACTACAGGGGTTCTTCTGTAGCGGAAGAGGCAATCAACTACAAGAGCTGTGGTTAACGCTTAGAATTGAGAGCTACCAGTAACAGTGATGACAAATCAGGACTGCAAGAACCTAACTAGAGCTGGTATCATGATTTGTGTTGTGTGGTAGGTCATCCAAGCTATGTATTATTGTTTCTGTTCTCTGATGGTATTTGAATCTTTTTCAAATCAGAATACTAAATGACAAATAATGCAAATCCAGTATATCAGACAAATAATCATTCTTGCTAAAATCCATTAAACTTTGCAGATTTGAGAATATTTTGCATATCTAATGGTTATCCAAATTATTATTTGTATTCATAGAGTTGGAGGTCAGAAGGGACCATTAGATTGTTTAGTCTCACCTCCTGTATGTCACAGGCCATGACATTTCACAGAGTTACCCCTGTATTGAAGGGTGTGTGTGTGTGTGTATATAAACTTGTGTTTAACTAAAGGATAACTTGTGTTAACCATCTCTTCCAGAAATGTATCCAGTCTAGAGTTAGAGAATTACCACTTCCAGTGTTCTGATACTTAGTCATCTTAACTGTTAAAAATTGGTGCCTAATTTCCAATTTGAATTTGTCTGATTTTAGCTTTCAGTCATTGGTTCTTGTTATGTCTTTCTCTGATAGATTAAAGAACAGGCTCGGTGAGATAGGTCTGTTTTATGTCTTGGTGAAAACTGGGTGGCTGGGACCTTTGGGTCTTTGATCAGCCCATGTTTGAAGTCTATGAATGGTTAATTCCTCCCTTTTAGCAACAGGATGGAAGTGAGCAGCAAGGGTTAGTATATTAGTTAAACTCCTGAGCAGATGAACATGAAAATCGAATGGGAGTTTTAGAAGAGTATAAAAGGCATTCTTCTTAGATACTGTTCTGTGATTAATACCATGATAGCCAGTGGTGGAACAGTGGCTGTGTTCTGCAGTGGAAGTACCATGTTTTCTTTACTGCTGGAAATCAGGATGGACTTCCACTCTATGAAGTGGAAGTTGATGGTTTTGCTGGAAGAAAAAGTTTGTTTGGAAGGATAAGTACTGATAATGCAGAGAATGAGTGAGGATGAGGAGTTCTTGAATAATGAGATTCAAGATTTTAATGGGAAACCAGCTTAATTCACTTTTAGTTCACACTGTTTCAAAAAGTCCTTTGAAATTCCTAACTTTTCCCAAAATTTACCATAGTCATGTCTCTTAGAGAAGTTACATACAAGTCCACAATAGCACATAAACAATTATTTTTTAATACAATGTATCCCAATGGTATTAAATTTAAGACGACAAGGCTTCATTTAATTCAGTAAGTCTTATCCAGGAGATTGCCCGATTTGTCACAAGGATGACTGGGTCTTTAAGCACCTATCTATAATGTGTAGGGAAAAAAGGTGTATGATCACAGGGAACTTCAAGCTGAGTGACATGTGTTGGAGGTCTCCTGTCGCTGGTGGCAGAACACAGACTTGATTGTACGCGAAGGGCCACATCTTGGCTGGTGTAAATTGTCATACCTTGAGTTGCTCAGGCTCTGGGTCATATCAAGTGATGATGGGCAGAGTTCAAGTTTCAAAGTTAGGGTATCACTTTCAACACCCAAAATTTTGGTTATTTATCTAATGCTGATCTGAATTAATTTGAATTTGCAGAATTTTTCAGAAATCTCATGGGAACAGAATCTTTTGCAGACTCTCTGAGCACGGTGCACTTTTTCTTGTGGTACTGTATTACATCACCACTGGTTTAGATCCATCTAGAATCCTGAAGTATAGAAATGAGTGAATGTGAACAATAGAGAACAAATGTTAACCAAATCTTTCAGACTAGATCTGGCCAAGCTTTAGGGCATATCTACACTAGAAACTTAAGTCGACCTATGTTAGGTCAACTTACTACCACTATAGTAATTAGTATGGTGGTTCATGTCCACACTACCCTCCTCCTCCTGGTGGCACATGTCCTCACCAGGAGCGCTTCCACCAACTTAATAGGGACCATGCAGGGGGCTGAGAGCACATGTAGCTCCCTGCCCGGAGCCCAGCTGCCCCCTGGGCTCTCGTTCCCCACTCCCTGCCACTGGGAACCCAGCTACCACTCCCCGCTGCCAGGATCCCAGCTACCCCCTTCGCCCCCGGGCTCTTGGATCCCTGCTCCTTGTGGGAGCCAGGAAATTTGAGACAGCCACTAGGAGCCACCCAGGAGTGGGGAGCTGGGGAGGCGAAGCCTGGCTCAGAGATGGGAGCCAGAAGTGGGGAGCTCAGGCAACAGCCAGGCTGGGGTAGCTGAGATGAAGGGACAGCCTGGCTCTGGGTGCCAGGGAGTGTGGCAAGCACAGCCCATTGGGGAGCTGGGGAGGCAGTCGGGCTTCAGCTTTCTTGTCAATTTCACAGCTCTGTGCTGACAAGAATGACAGCCAACAGTCATATAAATAACAGTGTCTACACACATTGTCCTAACTATGCTGATATAAGCCCTACGCCTCTCATGGGGGTGGAGTTATTATGTCAGTGTAGTAGGGCATTTATATTGGTGGGAGCAAGGATGTAGTGTGTACATGAACATAATTAGGTTGATGTAAGCTGCTTTACAATGATCTAGTTCTGTAATGTAGACTGAGCCTTAGTTAGGAACAGTACTTGTTATAACTCAAGTCTCAGTTCTGGGTAGTGAATCATTTCCAAACCAATCCTGATTTTTGTCAATTGCATTCATTACTGGTAAATATTTGCTGGAAAGTTTCCTTGACTAACTTTCAGATTACAGGCTGTTTATTAATTCTTTATTTCAGCTATTTCCTAGTAATATATACCACTGGCATTCTCTTGTTTAAACACACAAAAAAAAAACATCATATCCTCTTTCAGCAGGTATGAAAAGGCATGATTTATTCAGATATAAAGTATCAATGATTGAATAAGATCTCTCACATCTAGGAGTCCAGTTCTCCAATGGGATTATTCGTGTGAGTAAGGGTTGCAGGATCAGATTCCAGGAGCCTTTCAAGAGCACAAGATTTAATCTGAAAAATGGTGTGTGTGTGTGAGAGACCAAGCAGAGAGTAGGTAGTAATTATGTCTCTTATTTTAATAAGATCTCTTTATAATTCTTGGGAGGATCAGTAAGAATCTTGCTCTGCAGCTAAATATTGACTTGGGTTACGGAATTCTAACATAACAGCTTTTCATTCAAAGTACCCTGTCACACAAAGAAAAGAGAGAGAGTTTAGAAAGTATGATTAGTCAGATGCAATATCACATTTGTTCCAACCATAAATTCCGTTGAAGTATGGCCATTTCTCTCTGCCAAAGTAGAATGACACCTTGTTTCAATCCTAAAGGATACATCAGAAATCCTGACAAGTTAAGGTGAAATAAATAGACCAACTCCTGCTTTCAGTTTAAATCAACTGTGCTAGTTTGCTTTAACACGAGTATAGCTGTGAGCAGAATTTTTCCCCATGACAGAGATTTTCTGGGAAAGAAAGATTAATTTACACAACATGTCAACAAGATTTTCCTTTTTAGAAACTGGCCATAACTCATGCAAATCACATACGAATGTCAAATTCACACATCACACTTGCATCGCATCACATCACATGGACTGACCTAACTCTAGGCTGCCACAGTTCTGGAAAGAGAGGAAACATAGTTTCTAGTTCTTCAGAACTATCTAGACTGTTTCATAGTTTATGATAGAGGTCATATTGTTTGGGAAAAAACAAGAATGGTCATGAAAGGGAGAGAAATATGTTGGATGGATCTCTGAAGAGCAAAAATAATCTCTTAGGCATGTTCAAATTGTCCTACATGTTAAGTACAGTTAATTAGAAAATGTTAATCCTTTGGTTGTCATCCTATGCTAATTAACAATTATATTGTTGTTGTGGAAGGTATCTGAGAAGCCAAAGGGTTACTATAAGTAGTAGTAGTAATCTTCTTGCTACCTAAATGTACTTTAAACAGGGGTTTGGCTCCTTTGGCTACTCCTGAGAAGAAAACTTCTTCTCCTTTCATATACTATCTTCAGTCCCTCAAATCAAGCTGTATTCGAGTTGAGACCTGAGCACTGAAGACAGGTACCATCTCAAGACAGTGCAGGCAGAGGACGGTATCAAGGATGACTCAGAATACCATGCTTCCTTCCCTAGAGCAGGAGGAAAGAAAGACTCTTCTAAATCTTGGGCCCACAAGCCTTATTACTCAACACAGGCCACTGTGGTGGACCTTTTGCCTCCTCCAGAGCTGGCTGAACCCAAATCAATCCCAGTACCAAAGGGTGGAACCAGCAACAGTTCCCTCTTGGCTACCGTACTGATATCCATGGTACTATTACTATTATCTATTACTAGCTACAGATATAGAGTTCCAGACACTACCTTTGGTACCATTGCTACAGATACTGGTTTCTGCAGTAATGAGAAATCCTAAGAAGCCCCTGGCACCAGTACCCTCCCCTCTTAGCAAGGGGAGGACTGCACAACGTCTAGAGCGAATATATTTCTCTTTCCTTTTCCTCGGTCGAGCTGTTTCCCTTTTCTGGACATCCAACAACTTTGCCCTAGTGATTCCCTTGATTAAAAAAACACCTACAGCCCCTTATGGTCACGAGGGATTCAGTATAGGAGGCGCTTGTCCTCAGAGATTCCAAGAGAAATCCAAACTACGGTTAAAGAACTTCACTTTGAAGGACCAGATCTTGTCATTCTCATATGGATTAGTCATTACATACCCTAAAGGACCACATTGAGGTCTCTGAGTATCTGTACACCTGTTACCAGCAGTAAACCATTTCATTTATAGGGTCAGTTCAGACAGAGATCCAAGCATTAATGGCATGTCCTCCTTATGAAGTAGTCCATCCACAGGGATAAAGTAGTGCTGAGACCTCATCCTAAATTCCTCATTAAGGAGGCGCCGGATTCTTATTTAAACCCAAACCATCAATTTCTCTGTTTTCCTCTCCAAACCCCACTTGAACCTGGGGAAGGTAAACTGCATACCATACATTTTCCCAGTGCCCTGCTATATTATTTGGATAAAACAAAGCCACTTGATAATTCTCCTATTTATTTGTGGCATTAGAAAATCAGTGCAGGGTCAGCTAGTCTCTCTGATATTATTTTCCCGGGTTACCCAATGCATTACAGTATTGCATTAGTTAGCTAGTCTACCCCTTCATCAGGAATTGGATCACATTCAACTATTGCTCAGGCAATCGCTGCAGCTTGCCTAAGAAACATTCCTATACCAGAAATCTGCAGAGACGATGTAGCTTATTTTGCTCACTGAACTAGTATAAACAATACTTGAAATGACGCTTTTTCCAGTATAAGATGTGTCTACATTGGGAAGATTTGACATTATAGCTATACCAGCAAACCTTTTTAAATAGAGATCTGGCAGCAGTAACTAGCTTTTTGAGATGTTTTATCCATTTTGATCCCATGACTTGCCCTCCATCCCCCTCCTTCAGAGTCTCTCTCTTCTGAATTAGTGAGGGAACTGAGAACTGGTTGGGGCTGCTCTTCCCTATATGCTCTCAGATTGAGATGGAGCACAAGGTTATGCAGGGCATGGCCCCCATAGACATTGTTGATCAAAAGATTCTGACCTTGAACACATGAGACACATGCACACTACAAGCACCTGAACAAACTTCTCAGAGAACCACAGTTTCTGTAAGGTAAATAACTGTTGGTTTTGTGCCAATGACTATCAAATATGCAAACCTGTGGACCCCTTTACTGCTCCTGGCAATCTTCTTTCCTTGTCTTGAAGTACATTTGAGATTAAATCGCCCCTTCAGATCTAAGTGTCTGAGGCCATGTCTACACTACAGGGACTGTCGTGGCATAGTTATAGCACTGTAGCTATGCTGGTGTAATTCTGTAGTGTAGATGCAGCTTACAGTGATGGAAGGGTTTTTTCTGTCACTGTAGGAACACCACTTCCCTGAGTGATGGAAGCATTTTGCCACCAATCTAACCGCGTATACGCTAGGGGTTGGGTCAGATTAGCTACAGTGCTAAGTGGGGTGGATTCTTCATATCCCTGAGTGATGTAGTTATGTTGACTTACATTTTAAGTGTAGACCAGGCCTGAGAAAGAAGTGCTTCTCTTTGGGGAAAGAGGAGAAGCAGCACCTTCTCTGGCTGCTTCTATGCTGTCCAAAACTTGTGCTCCTTCCTTGACTCTAATGTCCCTATTTCCCTCATCTCCTCTGCCTGCAAACTGCCTGTGACCAGCTCTGCAACAGTGTTGGTATATGTCCTGTCTCACTGAAGTTCTTAGCCATGTCTTTACCTCACACTTTGACTATTTCAGCTGCCTTCTCTATGGCCTCCTCAAGTCCTTGCTCTCTAGAATGAATGAAATAATGCTATTGTCTATGTTGTGTGTCTGGTACCAAGACCCAACTGCATCACTCTCCTCCTTAGATTAATTATTGTTTGTGACTCCTTTCTGCTAGATGCTGTACATACATAGTAAGAAACAGTCCGTGTTCCAAAGAGAATACAATCTAAATTGTAATATATACCCTAAGCTCAACAAAGGGTGGGGGAAATGAAAAATTATTGTTGCCAGTTTTAGAGATGGGGAACTGGTGGATGTGGAGATTGACTTGCCCAAAGTTACAAAGAAAATCAACTTTTCTGATTCCTTTGTCTTCATCTCAAAATCGAGATGAGGAATTAGCTTTTCTTTGTTTGTTTGTTTTTTAAACCCTCCATGGGTCTGCATTTGACGAAATACTGGACATGCTGGGCCAAATTATGCTTTTATTGATCTTGTGGAGTTATTCCACAGGTTTAAAACAAATAAAAGGAAGTTCTTCTTCACACAGCACTCAGTCCTGGAAATCCTTGCGTGAAGAGGTTGTGAAGGCTAGTACTATAACAGGGTTTAAAAGAGAACTAGATAAATTCATGGAGGTTAAGTTCAGAGGGTGGAGACGGATGGCAGGAGAGAGATCACTTGATCATTACCTGTTAGGTTCACTCCCTCTGGGGGCATCTGGCATTGGCCACTGTCGGTAGAGAGGATACTGGGCTGGATGGACCTTTGATATGACCCAGTATGGCTATTCTTATGTTCTTATGAGTAAAATTACAGTGAGTTGTGTATAAATCTGTTGGAACTAAGTGGCAACAGGAAATGGAAAAAAACATGAAATATAGATGAAGTATAGATTGGGTTTTGCTTACATTTATCAACATGGCTGCTGGATACTTTTATTGTACATACCTAAATACTCAGATTCAAATCCTTAAGAAGAACATTACATCAGCTGAAACACTATTTAAAAGAAGACTGGTGAACTTTAAGTGACCTTTGAGATCTAAACAGCAGCATAAATTGAAATCTATGTAATTTTTTAGTCACCTTTTCAATAAATGTATTTATGGAATTTTTCTGTTGAAATCTGATAAATAGAACATATGACCACAAATGAATTTCATTTCTTCAGGCTGGAGACTCCATACCGAAGGTCAGTAGCTCATGGAAGAAATTGATATAATGTATGTTTGTTGTTACCCTTTATATATGTACAGTGAATGGGCTGTTGAAAAGTTGGGTTTCTTTCCTTACACAGCAGCCAATAATGCATGAATGTACCAAATTATAAGATCCTAGATCAACAGGACCATGTATATCAATTACTTTAGTCAATGAACTTGTTAAAACGAGATTTCAAATGAACACAGGAGTTAAAGGCATTGGTGAACCTTAGTCCTTCCTTTCTTTGTAATTTAGCTCTCATATTTTTGCTATCAGTTTAATAGGGCTAAACGGAAACCCAGTGTGCACAGAGAAAACTGAAACTGAATTAATGTACTTTACCCTACAGAATTTAATCCACATGGGGAGGGAGGAATATTCACTATGCAGTGTGAGTAAAGTCTATCTTGCACCTATCGCACCAGCTTGTGATCTCAGAAACATTGTTGTAAATCCTGAGCAGGCCTGATTCTGTTTTAACTTACACCTCTGTAAATCAGGAATTCCATTATACTCACTAGAGTAAGCGAGAAGAGGGTATGGCCCAATTACTCTGAATTTACTGAATTCAGAATATGTCTCACCCTGTACAGCTGAGTTGGATTGTCTCAAGGACAATTTAATTTGGTAAAGGACAATGAAATGAGTTTGCTAACTTGTATGACAGATAATCAATAGATAAGCTAGCTTTAGTGTATGGAAGATTTTTGTGTTGCCTTGTTTGTTTAGGCTTTGGTAATACTAAACCTCCCTGAGGAACCTAAAGAATTTTTTTCCCACTGGGCTGTGTATGTTGCTAGTTGACATCATTGGGTCCAAGGGTATTTTGGCCATGCATCTCTTAATGGTATGAAAGTTCCTTTCGGACACTGGTGCCTGCACTCCTTTAAACTTGTTTTTCAAATTTCATTGCCTTGTTTTTGTTTCTGATTTTATTAATAAAACTAGGTTATAGCCAACAGTTAATCAACAGTGCAGATGTATATGAAAAGGAGATGCTAAGGGGGAATTGACGAGTCAGGGCCCTGACTGAGGTATAGATTGGGTATGGGATTTTCTAAGCTGTCTAGAGGCTTTAAATATACAGCTCCCATTCATTTAAATGGTGATCATGTGTCTAAATCCCCTGGGTGGCTTTGAAATTCTCTTTTAGCAGCCTTACAACATATATTCTAGGTCTCCAATTCAATATAGGCAAGGTCTGTAGAGACGGAAAGCTGTTACAAAACACAGGCTGGATTTGAAAGGCAGATCTTTAGGAGATGGTGAAAATTGTTACCAAACATCAGCCATGTGAAATGGAATTGGTGATCTCATTTCCAAATGGGCACATGTGCACATCCCCAAAAAGCATGGGCTTGATTCAGCCCAGGGGTATGCAGGTTTCTATTAGCATATCCCAGCGGTGTAGCTCTTTGGTGGGGAAATGGTACCCACAATCCTGCTCCACAGTGAATGACTGTAAAGCAAGGAAGGGGCATGTCCAAGACATACTGGTTCAAAACAACCTCAACCCACAAAGCTAATATGGCGCTCTGGATGCAAATATAGGGTCAGATTATGCAACCCTGATTCATGCTGAGAAGTACTTTACTCATTGAGGAGTTCCACTTAAGTCAATGTGATTACTTGCAAACTAAGTCAATGTGAGTAAAGCTGGCAGAGACAGGGCCTCACTCACTGTCTGCTGCTTGGCTAGGCAGAGGATCTCTGGCTCTAGGGCTGTCAGACCCACACAAACACTTTTCAAGAAAACAAGAGACACCACTCATGGTTGGGATTTGTGTCACCATTTATATTATATTATAATTATAGTTTCAATTCTTATTTTTTACAAATCTCAAGACAAAAGAAGATGCAAAAAGAACAATTAAGGAGGTGGTTCTTAGTTCAGGTTTCACTGTATTTATATTTTCAAATAAATTCCACCTTGAATGTCTACAATTAGGCACCTACATTAACTGAGCCTGCACAGTTCCTATTGAAGTGGCTCTTCAGTAGGCAACATTTTCCGGTAACCATTTGGTGTTCAAGTACAGATATGTTTGACTGTTAGAACTACTTTTATTTGGCAATTGATTTTTGCTGGTCCTTTGGATGGTGGCTTAAGAGAGAGTTCAGTGAGCATTAGATGAAAACAATCTTCAAAATTAGCTAGCAGTGGTCAGTTTTCAAAAGCTTTCCCCTTCTGCTCCAAGAATAGGTGAGACTTACAGAACTTTGATTAACTACTGTTGGTTGTTTTCTGACTCTCCTGAGGTGGGGATTTCAAAAACTCCTTAAGGACAAAATAATAGCAAATTGCATCCAGGCAGCAGTTGAGGTTAGCCCAGCAGAGGCTGATCTGAACAAAAGAGCGTAAGATTTGCAGAAGATTGCTCGTGATGACCTCTCTTTTTACCAAATAATACAAGAGGAATGCCACATGGAAAGGGGTGAAACAGACGACAAATGTGGCGAGGTTTGCTATGACTACCTTCACTGATTTACTTGTGTTAGTAAGGGGATCATTTGACTTTCTGCTCCATTTCAAGCATATGATGATCTGAGCTGTGCAGAAGGTCATTGCTGTCACGCTGCCAAGAAACACAGTCTCCAAGGTGACAAGCACACCTGGGTTTTCCCATATTTCATCAGAGAAGCCATAGAAGCATGTAGTGTGTGTGCTATCATGGAACTGGCAAGTAAAGGAAGTTCCGGCCCAGACACCCAAGCAGACAATGGAACAGACCATAGCAGCTTTCTTGGTAGATCTCAGGGAAACGGCTAAGAATGGATGTCGGATGGCAATATATCTGTCCACACATATACATACGGAGATGAGAATACTCCCATACATGTTCACAAAGTAAAGGCTTTCTAGAAATGAACAGAATGCGGATCCCAAGTTCCACTCACCCTGGGAGCCAAAGGAAATGATTTTAAAAGGGAGGGTAAACAGCAGTAAGGTATCCAAAGTAATAAGTGACACTAGGTAGATTGTTGATTCTGTCAGCTTCCTGATCTTACAAAAGACAAACCACAAAGCCATCATATTGAACAGCAATCCCAGGACAAAGGTGGGAATGTAGATGATTATCTGGAACAGCTGCACATAACTTTCAACAGTGCTATTTGCCATATCTTGTTTTACTGAAAAATAAGGAAACATACTCATGTTCACATTGAAGAAGTCAGATTATAGGTTTTAGAGCCTGATCTAAAGCCCCTTGAGGTAAGTGGAAAGACTCCAATTGACTTCAGTGAGCTTTGAATCAGACCCTTTATGATCATCATTTTGTTTTAAATATGGGGACCACTGAGCATCTTACTCAGTGCTAGATCATACCATGTAGGCCCAATCCTGAATGGCGTGGATCTACACTACCACAGATGAAGCTTGAGGATGGATTGTGTCTTGGGGAAGCACAGACTCCTGGAGTTCAGTGGTGTGCAAGCTCCTCCACCCTTAAAGATGGTGCCTCCTGTTGTCCCTGTGTGCTTAGTTAACTTTGTAATTTGGTGTAGATGAGGTCAAGTCCTTGACCCCACCAACCCTTTGGAGTGATGCAAGACTGTTGGGGGTGATTGGAGAACCCTCCTTGCATTCCCCAGATTCAGGGACTGCAACTGTGACTAATCCTTGCACTAATCCTGAGAGAAATGGTCAGATTTCAAGTGGGATAGTTTAGGTTGATGTTAACAACTCAGAAGCAAAATGAGAAATAAGAACATGTGTTTTCAGCCACATGTTAAACTTACCACAGGCTATTTATTACTCTCCGTATACAGAGTCCAAGCTCCCAGGTGGACACAGTGACTGTGTGATCCTTTCTCAACAAACAGGGTGTTAGAAACAACACAAGACTCTAACCACGGAGCTGCGGTGGTGAAATATTCCACTGTTTCTTGGTGAATTGAGACTCCAGTTTGATTCAACGCTCCCAGACTCTTCTGAAAAAAGATCTCTTGTTTGTCTCTGCAATTCCAGTCTCCTGCAGAAGCCGTTGTAAAAGCAAATGTGTAATAACTCCCTGTCCTTTCTCCAGTCATTCAAAACAACCATTTCCTCTAACAAACCATTTTTATTAGCTCCCGTGCCACTGCTTGACAAATATATGCGACTTCAATATCGTCAAATGCTACTCAGAGATTGCTGCTACCTCCCTGCGATGCACTTCCAGTAGGACTTTGAGTTCAACACATTTTCGTTTGTGTCACCAATATATTGTAAATTAAACTGTTCCTGTATTTCAGACTAAGTTACTTCCCCAGCATCCCACATGACAAAGCACCACAACATGGTTGGATAGAGATTGAGAGCAGCACAGAGGACATTTAATTTGTTAAACGCAATTTGTTTTATGAGCCTCTAGGAATTGCAGCTGGATTGGAAAGTGGAGAGGATGCTTGCAATTTACCCCTTCAAGAAGACATTATAATGTGACACAAACTACTGTGTAAATCAGTAATCAAGATTAACTTAGAACTGAACAGCAGCACCTAAAACATATCTTAGGTAATTAGTAAATGTGTTACTAGCAGGGTTGTGTGTATGCAATGCATGATTCCTATAATAAAATTATTGCGTGAAATTCAGAGGCATTCAGCCACCCAGCATGCCCTACTTAATTCCCACTGAAACATGCATAGACCTTATACTGTCTCCCTGCACAGAGGGGCATTTCACCCAAGCTCAGGGCAGCCCGGGGTGGGGGGGAAGTGGGGCAATTTGCCCCAGACCCCCACCCCACGAGAATATAGTGTTCTATAGTATTGCAAATTTTTTTTATGGAAGGGGATCCCAAAATTGCTTTGCCCCAGGCCCCCTGAATCCTCTTGGTGGCCCTGCCCAAGCTGCTTAAAGATACTATCCATTGTTTTGCAGAAGATATGCTGGGCTAGCTTTTCGAAAGAAGTTTACATATGAGGGAATATTAGATTGTGAGCTTTTTTGAAAATGTGGTCCATAGACTCTATGGAAAATGGAGCTGGGTAAAATAGACGATAGAATATTTATGACATTCTTCAACCGTTGGTTTGGCTCATTTTCACTTCCTTGAAATATTTTGTGACAATGTGATGTTCTGCCATTATGTATTTTATTGATTGCATATTGGCTTTTGTGCTAGCAGGAGGATTTAATTTAATTGTAAGATCATTGTGGGATAGCTTGTGGTGCTCTCGCCCATCCTGAGAAGTACTTTACTGTGCCATTGACTACTTGAGAAGTAAATTACTAGTTTATGTGAATAAGGGTATCACAAGCTAGTCCTATGTACTATTCAATACTGCTGCCAACTGAAAAATGTCAATAGTCATTATTACTTAGTTTCTTCAAGGCAGGCACTTGAATCTATTTAGTACTTGCAAGAATCTTTACACTGGGATTCTCAGAGATGAAAAGCATTAACTAATGGATTATTCCAAGGTAATGAACATTGATGGAGCCCTTTACTCAGCTGACTCTACAGCTAATGAATATTTTTCATTAGCTACAGTGTCTGGGAAATCCTGGGGTGGAGGTCTATGTCTATGCTAAATAAGATTCTTGTCTCTACCCCAGATCTAACCAGAGAAAATCCAGCTGTTTTAGGAAGGGATTTCACACCAAAATCTGATATATGTTTCACACAAAGAAAATATGTTAAAATAAATGGCAAAAGAACAACTCCATTCATTCCTGAAAAGATATCCCTTCACACTATGCTGAAAGCAAAAATAGCTACAGTCTATTTAATTTGCAGATGTAGTAGCAAAGGAAGGTTATTAGACATAAAAACAGTTTTTACTACAAGCTTAGAGTATAATATACTGCATTCTATTACCTTACCTCTTGTTACCTCTGAAAGAGGTCATTAACTTGTCCCTTTTGAACTGGTAGATTTCTTTCTGGTTTAAGCAGGGGGTGTTAACTGTATGCAGAATAACTTTCAGTCTACAAACTAGAGGCAATTGTGTTCTACTTTTCAGTTTCTGATTATGTATTTCCGTTTTAACACTGCTTTTAGTAATAGCCTTTCACCTATACACATGAGCACGCAGGGCTGGCACTTCCATTTAGGCGACCTAGGCGGTCGCCTAGGGCACCAGGATTTGGGAGGGCAGCAATTCGGTGGTGGGGGTCCTTCCGTGCTCTGGGTCGTCATCGGCAATTCTGCGGCGGGTCCTTCACTCGCTCTGGGACCTGCCACCGAAGTGCCCAGAAGACTGGGAGCGTGGAAGGACCCCCCACGCCGTTGAATTGCTGTCAACGACGGGGAGCGCAGAAGGACCCCCGCCTAGGGTACCAAAAACCCTGGCGCCGCTCCTGTGAGCACGTACAAACACTCACGTATGAACTGAAAAAGTTAACTCCTTTATGCTTGCTTGGTCAGCGTCTCTGTGAGTCTCTTACAGTAAATGAGATTCCACTGTTTTTGTGGGAAATCCTGGCCCCTCTGAAATCAATAACAAAACACTCATTTTCTTTAATATGGCCTGGATTTCAATCTTATGTTTGACATGTGTCTATATAGAGTCAGAAGTCATAATGTGCTTCAAGTTAATGAGCAGAGATACCCAAAGCAGACTATGAAGATGATCTGGAAAAAGAAGTAAACAATGAGGTAGCAAAATTTGCAGATGATAAAAAATTACTAAAGATAGTTAAGATCCAGGCAGACTGAGAAGAGCTACAAAAGGATCTCTCAAAACTGGGTGACTGCGCGACAAAATGGCAGATGAAATTTAATGTTGATAAATGCAAAGTAATGCACATTGGACAGCATAATCCCAACTATACGTATAAAATGATTGGGTCCGTATTAGCTGTTACCACTCAGGAAAGAGATCTTGGAGTCACTGTGGATGGTTCTCTGAAAACATCCACTCAATGTGCAATGGCAGTCAAAAAAGCTAACAGAATGCTGGGAATAATTAAGAAAGGGATAGATAATAGGACAGACAATATCATTTTGCCTATTTATAAATCCATGGTACACCTACATTTGTGCGGATGTGGTGCCCCATCTCAAAAAAGATATATTGGAATTGGGAAAGGTTCAGAAAAGGGCAACAAAAATGATTAGGGGTCTGGAATGGCTTCTGTATGAGGGGAGATTAATAAGACTGGGACTTTTCAGCTTGGAAAAGAGACAGCTAAGGGGAGATATGATTGAGGTCTATAAAATTATGTCCGATGTAGAGAAAGTAGATAAGGAAGTGTTGTTTACTAATTCTCATAACACAAGAACTAGGGATGACCAAACAAATAAAAGGAAGTATTTCTTCACACAACACACAGTCAACCTGTGGAACTCCTTGCCAGAGGATGTTGTGAAGGCCAAGACCATAACAAGGTTCAAAAAGAACTAGATAAATTCATGGAGGCTAGGTCCATCAATACCTATTAACCAGGATGGGCAGGAATGGTGTCCCTAGCCTGTTTGCCAGAAGCTGGGAATGAGTGACAGGAGATGGATCACTTGATTTTTCTGATAATTCCTTCTGGGGCACCTGGCAGTGGGCACTGTTGGAAGACAGGATACTAGGCTAGATAGATCTTTGGTCTGACCCAGTAGAACCATTCTTATGTTGTTATAAAAATGACATTATAAACAAATAGGATATTCACAGAAATCTTCAACATCTCTTACATGCATTTATTTCTAAGTGGGAAATTTGGCATTTCTGAATGACTAAGTATTATTAATTAAAGCCATTTATAAAGAACACTCATGAGTTATAGGAAGTTTGTTCATGAACTAAGAGTCTTTTGTTCCACAGACAAATAGCTTATTTTCTACCTGCTTACCTTTTATGTGTGTGTGTGTATGTGTAGGGTAATGGAAATGTCAGAAATCAAAAGCGGAACTGAAGAGACTAAACCTCAGTGGCCACCACCACACAAAATGAATGCATTCACATAGCACAGTGCGGAGCTTGGTATACAAATATGGACAGATAGAACTTAAAGGTGACCTTCATGGGAAAAGAAAAGGGAAGGAATGGGTCCTTCTTTTTTTGCTAGTTTAAAAGATTCTCTCCTAGGAGAAAAATTAAAGGGGGGCAGGATTGGCAGTTTTGCATCTTTTTTCCCCCTTACGCATTTGAATTTTGTTATTTCTATTTCCTTTTTTTGTTGTTGTTGGAGGACTTCTTAGATAATCCGGAAATATACATGGGGATCTTTCCCAGCCCTTGATGGCAGGGGCAAGAATGCTGATACCAAAAATAACTTTTCTCTAAAATGTCTTAGATAAATAGGTTTTAACAAAACATCCCAAGCAAACAGAAAAAGAGTATTAGAAGCTCTGAATGCACAGTATTTCAGCTCCCAGTCAGTTTTCATGTTGGTAGTATCTGCTAATCTCACTCCTTCTCCAATAGTCACAGATTCTTCCAGGGTAGATATTAAGACCTGACATTTGAATTTAAAAACAAAACAGGAAACATCCTTTTAAAAGAATATTTGTAATCATTAAAAAGAAAACCAACCCCCACCCCAACGCCCTTCTCCCTACTTTTTACTCCTTAGCTGATAGCTTTTAAATTCTCTTGAACTGCCTAAAAATCACATATATGTCTAGAGCTCTGCATGGTTTTGGTGGTAAAGCCAAAAGGCACATGAAACACAGCTGGTTTAATTCCCAATGAAGCCATTGTGTGTCAAAAGGTTAATGAGCCTGAGCCTGAGCCTAGCTTTGAGCAAAACTAGGTTTGGATGGTTTTGCATCAGAATTTGGCAAAATATGCAGCTTCAACATAAAACGGAGGGGAAACTTGGTGTCTTCACCAGTAGCAGTGCTAGGATTTGGGACACAGGACTCATATGTCTGGCTTGCTACATGGTTTAATGTGCAGAGCTTATTGGTCTGAACATCATGGTGTGAGCAGGAAAATTATGCTTTCGACAACCAAGATTGTAATTAAAAAAAGTCAACTGTTGCCAAAGACCTTTTTTGAGAGAACTTAATTTTTAAAAAGATTTTTAAAAATTCCCCCTTTCAGTAATGATATGGTCCATAAAGGGGCATTATTCTAGCCTCTCAGCAAACTCCAAAGCTGCCTCAGTACTTTGCGTGCCTGCTAACCCCACCTCAATGGCCCAGGTAAACAAGCACTTTTCCATAGCTGCCAACATTACAAACGTCACTGAAGGGGCTGTTCTTCAAATAATCCAGGCCCCAAGCAGACAGAGAATTCAAGCATATTCCAATGAATTTTACTTTGTCTTTGTGACTAGCACTTATCAAGGCCTCAGCATTATACTGTTTCTGTATACCAACACAGCAGAATATAACTCTGTTACAACCCTCAACCCCACGTGCAGCTGTGTTTCCCTTATTGCATTGTCTTGTGGTAAACCCCAACCAGCTGCAGATTCCCTTGGGTGTGTTCAGGGGCTGGCGGTTGGCTTGCTTCCCCTCTGGTCTTTTCAAGGGGCATGTCCCCTCTAGCATCTCTGAGCAGGGGTCTTACCCCTTCTCCTCCCCCTGCCCTCTCACCCACATACTTGGGGTTTCTCTAATCTCTCTCTTTGCCTTTGATTTTGCCAGTGAATCAGGGTCTAGAACTAATAAGCAGAAGTTTGAGAGTGTTCCAGGCAAATTGTTACTGCTAAAAAGTGTGAGGTCCATGGGTAAGGGTACTTAAGAGCCAGGATGAAGATGAGTCCCTTAATCTGTTGACTGTGTTGCCTTTCTTGTTATTTAGCTGCTCCACCTGGTGGCAAGCACTGGGTGCTTAGCATATTGTAGAAGTGGGATTTACTGCAGAAGCTGGCTGAGAAGAAGATTGCACCAGCTCTAGACTTTGGCTACACTACAGCTTAAGTTGACATAAGTTATGTCGCTCAGGGGTCTGAATTAGCCAGCAACCTGAACGACATAATTAATGCCAATTTAGCACTGCCCACACTGGCGCTTATGTCAGAAGGAGAGCTCCTCCTGCCAACACAACTACTGTCACTTGTGAGGACTTGAATGGGAGTGCTCTCTCCTGTCGGCTTAGAGAGGCTACACTAGAAAGCTTGCATCAGTGCAGCTACATCAGTGCAGCTGTGCTGTGGTATGCTCTCTAGTATAGCCATAGCCCTAGTGTTACCAATGGCCACTTGGGTACTGGTACACCCCATGGATGGGACTTGATTTGGAGTAGTCCCATAACCTCTGGTCATGGTTTACATAGATTCAAAAGTCAGTCCAGGATAGCTGTAAAGGGACTGTGAAAATCATGTAATCATAAGGGAAAATGAGTGGCAAATTTTTAAACCTTAGTGATCACTTTTTACTGATTTATGTTTAGAGGATATGTTGCCTTTTCTTCCCCACCTCTTCCTTTCCCTTTTCCATTTAACTCCTCTCCCCTAAGTAAACCCACACAGAACAAATAATCAGGGCACTATCATATGCACTGTTGTAGCTATGTTGGTCCCAGGATATTAGAGAGACAAAGTGGATGATGTAATATCTTTTATTGGACCCAACTTCTCTTGGTGAGAGAGCGAGAGAGAAGCTTTAGAGCTTATACAGAGCTCAGGCCTAAATAAGAGCTTTGTGAAACTCGAAAGCTTGTCTCTCTCACCAAGAGAAGTTGGTCCATTAAAAGATATCTCACTCATCTTGTCTCTCTAATGGCACTGTCAAGACACTTGGTGCCATCTAGGGTTGCCAACTTTCTAATCACACAAAATTGAATGTCCTAGCCCTGCCCTTTCCCCGAGGCCCTGCCCCCTCTCACTACACTTCCTCTCCCTTGGTGGCTCACTCTCCCCCACCCTCACTCACTTTCACTGGGCTGGGGCAGGGAGCAGGGGTGTGGGATGGGGTGGGGGTGAAGGTTCTAACTGGGGGTGTGGGCTCCAGAGTAGGGCCAGAAATGAGGGGTGAGGGCTCCAGCTGGGGGTTCAGGCTCTGGTGTGGGGATGGGGATGAGAGATTTGGGGTACAGGAGGGGGGTCCAGATTTGGGGATGGGGCTGAGGGATTTGAAGTGTGGGAGGGGGCTATGGGTTGAGGTGAGGGTGAGGGGTCTAGGCTGGGGGTGCAGGCTCTGGGTTGAGGCTGGGAATGAGGGGTTTGGAGTGTAGGAGGGGGATCTGGGTTGGGGGGCTCAGGGCTGGGGGTTGGGGATGGGTTTGGGGAACGGGCTTACCTTAGTACAGGCAGGGAGACTGCCTTAGCCCCACAGCCCCCCGTCAGTGGTGCAGTGGGGCTAAGGCAGTCTCCTTGCCTGTACTGGCACTGCGCTGTGCCCCGGAAGCGGCCAGCAGGTCCAGCTCCTAGGCAGGGGTGCCATGAGCTCCGTGCACCGCTCTTGCCCGCAGGCAGCCAGGCACCACCCCCCCCGGCTCCCATTGGCCTCAATGTGAGTGGGGTTTCAGGTGCGTGGAGTTGTGGTGTTTAGGATGTTGGACTATAGGACCTTTATTGAGATTAGTGGGATTGAATAAAGGCTGAGTATGTTGTTTGGGTTTCTTGCTTTTCACATACATAAATATTTTTTGTCTGTGTTCTGTTTCCCTTCAGTAAAATATCTTTAGGAGAGGACAGTTTATTTTTCCCAGAGCTGAACTCCAACTATAACTCTAGGCTGGGGCTTGAGCCATTGTTTTAGTTATTTTCCAGAAAGGGTTACTTTATATTTTTAACCTGGCCCTTGTTGCTGCTGTTGATACCTGGTAGAAAGGTTAATGCACACTGAGATGAATGGTTGCAGTTTGTTTCTTATTCTGTCAGTAGGCTCAGTCAGATGGCAGCGCACAGAGTCACATCTGAATTTTCCTCCCAATCAGAAAGGCCAGAATAGGGCTGGCTGGACAAGAATTCTATTTTGGGATTTTGAGGTTTGTTTTTATTTCATATCAGAATTAAAATGAAGCCTTTCAAAATTGACAGACAATGAGGCATCCCTTTGAACCAATAGTGAGAGTCTTTCTCTCCCTCCTGTTGGAGCTGTTCCACTTTGTATAAATAATGAAATGTTCAGTGGGCCAGAACAAGAGACTGACTCTATAGCCTGATGGACTGGGCACCCACCAGAGATATTGGAGACTCAGATTCAAGTCTCTCCTCTGGAGCACATGGAGCGATAACTTGAATTTAGATCTCCTACCACCTAGATGAGTGCCCTAGCTAGTGGGTTATTGGCTATTCTGGGATGGATTCCTGATGAAACTGATATATGTCTGTGAAAAATTTTGGTTTCAAAAATTTCAACCTGTTGTAAACTAGAATTGTTCTCTTTTTAAAATGAAAGCTGAAATTCTACTGAACCTAAATGCTTGCATTTGAGATTGAAGGGTGAGAGAGGATATTGCCATCACTATTGCATGTAGATCTTCCATTGGTTTCAGTTATGTTCCTACTGGACATTTTGGATTCCCATGCAATTCAAAATGAAACTTAGTGTGGGGGATGCAAACCAATATAGATCAAAAACAAAAAAAATGTTCTCATGTAACACCATGAAACAAAACTGGTGAATTTTATCTAGGTCTTTGACAGATCTGCCAGAATCTTTAAGGTAGGATTGAAACGCCATTGCATTGTGATAGTGAGAATGGAACATAATAGAAACAGAAAATAAGATAAAAGGTCTCTTATGTGTTTTTTAAAGTAAACAGTGGGAGGCCTATTTTCCATTGATGCCTTACAAAAGTAAGAATATGATTATCTGGGAGATATTTAGAATATTTTAATATTGATAATATCAAGATTTTTCATTCATCTTCATTATTTTTATTTCATTTGTGTTTTGTGGGCCCAATTTAAACTAAACTCATGTTAACACATATAACACATCATCAGGTTTCACTTTCAAATACTTTGAATGAGAAACTAGAACACAGTGATACGTTATCTATGAAATATTACTCAACAACAGAAAGCAAATAAAACATCAGATCAACTGTGGCTTTTAGTCTCCAAATAACAGAAACTGAAGCATATCAGATCGTTTTTCTGCTTTTGTCAGCTAGTTCGTGTTTTTAAAACTTCATGCTTGGTTGCAGTTGTGGACATAAAAAATAGGGTGAGGAGCTAATAATCTTTTGACCAATCTAATTGAGAGTCCCTAGCTCAGTGTTTGAGGCACACAGAGGTTTGTGATGAAGGGGTTGGTTGAAGCCTCTGGAAAATTCCTCTTAAAGCATATTACATTTTAGCAATATTAAAAGGCAAAAGAGACAGCCATCAGAGTTAACTCCCCTTTCCCCTTCACAAGCAAGGAGTCATCATGTTCCTCTACTTGGATGACTGTCTACTCAAAGCCCCCTCCCAGGACGATGCCCTGGAATCTACTGAAAAGACGATGGCTCTCTTCTCACAACTAGGATTGGAAATAAACATGCAAAAATCAATGCTGATATCCATACAAAACTAGAATTCGCTGGGGACCACCTTGATGCATTTGAGGCCAAAGTCTTGTTACCACCACACAGATTTATTGCGCTAGTCAATCTGATCACAACACAAGCCAGTCTGTAGACTTTGGCCAGGACCTGCCTACAGTTATTAGGTCACATGTCAACAACCACCTTTGTAGTATGGCATGTCAGGCTACATAGGCATTGTCTTCAGGGAAGGCTCAGGAAAGTATACATATTGCACAAACACAGCCAGAACATGTGTCTCATGATGCCACTCAAAGTGAAAATTTCTCTACACTGGTGTACTCAACCCCACAATGTATGTATTGGAGTTCCCTTCACACAACTTTATCCATCAATGATAACTTACAACAGACACAGTCTCTATTAGGTTGAGGAGCATACTTGCACAACCATACAATCCAGGGCAGGTGTTCCCCTGCCTAGTCAACATTACACATCAACCTACTGGAACTATGAGCGGACCACAATGCATGTTCAGACTTCTTACCTCTGGTCAGGAACAAGACCATAAGGATACTGATGGACAAATTGCTTGCACATTTTATATAAATCATCAAGGAGGAGCAAGAGCAAGATCACACTCCCTTTGCACTGAAGCACTGAGATTATGGAACTGGTGCATCTGTCACAACATCAATATATCAGTTACCTATCTGCCAGGATGTCAGAACACCACAGCAGATGCACTAAGCAGAAAATTCTCTCAGGACCATGAGTGGGAAATAAACAAAATATACAAAATATATTCAGACACTGGGGTTTCCCAAATATAGACTTTTTGCTACGATCCTGAGTGCCAACTGTGGGCAATTTTGCTCAAGGGCAGGATTGGGACCCAGATCACTGAGCGATGCTTTTGTCATTAAACAAGATGCACCTCTACTGTATCCTATTAAAGTGGAGCACCCAGAGAGTGAAGAACCTCAGTTACCGCACAAGGTGAGTAACTCTCTCTTTTTTGTTTTTTTGTTTTGTTAAAAAACAACTTTTCATTGAACATATGTGGATGCCGAGACCGTCTCTGGTTAGGCTAAAGTCTAGTGATGTACTACTGATTATGGGGCTAGACTGATGAAAGCACAGCAGTGTTTCATATTATATTTGTGTGCTTCTCTCACATGCTACATACATGGCATCCCACACATAACCACAGCAAGTACTACTAGCAACACTGCAAACAGTAAAATTTAGTCAGAAAAAATATTCATGCTTTTTACGTTTTTCAGATTTCTTATTTGCTGACACTTGATACAAATACTTTTGTGTGTGTTTTATACAAGAGGACCCTCTAACTGATTTTATCAGCATGATTATTAATTATAATACGTTTGTGATATGAGAAGAATGCTTTTGGTAAGCCTTGCAAACTTTTTTCATTAAAATTAGAACTGGTTGGAAAATTTCAAAAACTGTTGAAAAATAAGGGAAGGGAAATGGGAAGAAGAGGGGACATTTCAGTATTTATTTTCCAACTAGCTGTCATTAATATGTACATTTCTTCGCAGGAGCATGTTTCTCATCTATCCTCCCTTCTCTGAAGAGATGTGGTCTAAGAACTGGATTAGGACCCCAAATGCCTGAGTTCTAATCATGGCTCAGATATTAACTCTTTCTGAGGCCTTGACCAAGTCACTTAGTATCTAAGTTTTCTTGTAAAATTGGGATAATATTTACTTAGCTACCTCACAAGAATATTGTGAGGATTAATTAATATTTTTAAAGCACTACAGAGGGGCTATTCTCATTGTATTGACCTACAAAAAGGCTTTATTGTACTGTATTCAACTTTAAAAAAATGTGTTTTTTAAAAAGACAAGATGGGACTTAACATATCATTTCAGACCAGTGGCTCTTTTAAAATACAGTATCCTTTCTCCATCACTAGCCAGTGCCAGGTGCTCCAGGGGAAGGTGCAAAAATTACCATAATTGGCAATTATAAAGTAACCTGCATATAGGAGGGAAATCTTCCTAACCTCAAATATTTAGTGGCTGACATGCCCTGAAGGCATAGTTAGAGGACATGACGCTGAGCTGGGTAAGGAACGCTACTACAGTTTCACAAGTCGCTTCCCACCTCACCCCCCCAACCCTTCTAACTAAATTGTTTCTTTAAAAATCTCTTTGATAAGTGAAATGTAAGAGAAAGAAACTAACTTTTAGTAGCTAAATTTGAAACTATAGGTACCTAAAGTTATGCCCAGTCTATATTTAGGGTTGTTGTATTAATTTAGATGGAATATATGGGCCCAAAGTGTCAATGGTGTTAACTTAACTCTGTCACTATCCAACATTAAACAGTGCCAAACAAGGTTCAGGGTTTGATATACAGAGATCTTAGCCTGCTCAGTACCATGGCAAATACATCATTAAGCATTCTTTTAACCTTTTATTAAAGATATAGTAAAGAGGAAAAAGCATTTGAAATGTAAAATATTAAGTAAGCTTTTTATTTTAACAACATCCATTGTTCCACTTTCTCTTTAGCTGGAGAGAGTCTTTAGAAGGAGACCTCCCTGGTCTGACACTCTTAGATGGTATTTATGTAGAACAGCATTGTTATCTTATAGTACTTGACATCAGTGGAGTTACCCTGATTAAGACGTGAATCCGGCTCAGGGAGTTTAAGATGATATAACATGCATGTCAAAGGGACAGAAGAGTGGAATGTTGTAAAATATATGTATAAAAATATTTTAAAAAGTTTTGGCTTAAATAACTTAAATAACTTTTCATTATTTACAGGTAGTTTATAAAATCATCCATTACAAAAGCCTTTGTTGACCAGTGTCACTACTGAAAGAATCATCCACCATTAACTGTACACCCATGGCACAATAAAAAAAGCCTGAGAAAACAGATGTCCCTTTCACCATGTTCTGAAAATCAATAGACTTTGACTCAGTTTGACTAGTTGGTGAAGTGAGTTCTAGAGCCAAGGAACCTCTACTGACAATACCCTCGTCCCAGATGATCAGATCTAGCAGCAGTCAGCAAAAGTATTCAGCTGCCACATGGTGTTACATGGAAAGATAAGAGGTCTCTCAGGTAACCAGGATTGGGGATCAGAGTCAACATGTTGAACTGGGAGCTAGGAGTTTGAAATAGGGAGCATGATCTGTTTTTAGAGATTTGGTGCAGTATGATGTTTGCATCTCCTACTATTAAGAAGTAAGGCAGCTGTGATCAATTCAGGAATTCAATAATAATGGATGCTGTGACAAAGCAGCCATCTGAGACATGGTAGGTTGTTTTTTATGTGTTCACAAGTTTGGTTGATAAAGGTAACTGTGACATTGTATGCATAGATTTCTGTAAGGCATCCAATTTAATCCGCATGACATTCTGATTAAAAATTTAACACTATCTATAATCAACAGATTATATTAAATGGATTAAAAACTGTTAACTGATAGATTACAAAATGTAATTATAAATGAGGAATCCCCTTATCCAATGTGGGTGTTTTTCAGGTTCTGGAGTGATCTGTTCTTGGCCCAGTGCTGTTCAATATCTCGATCAATGATCTGAAGGAAAAATATAAAATCATTGCTGGTAAAAATTGAAGATGACAAAACTTGGAACGGCAAATAATCCAAATTGCTTATTAAACTGGACTCATTACAACAATATACATTCTAACATAGCCAAATACAAAGTCCTACTCTTGGAGCAAAGAAGATAGGTCACATTTGCAAGATGGCAGACTGTATCCTGGAATGCAGTTATATTGGAAAGGGTTGAGAGGGGAAGGGTGTCTGTGTAGATGATCAATTGAACATGCACTCCCAGTGTAATGCTGCAGCTAAAAGGGTGAACATGATCCATGAATGTATAAACAGGGAGATATCACACTGGAATGTGGAGGTGGTATTACCTCTGTATATGACATTAGTGAGACTATTACTATAATACAGTAACTCCTCACTAAAAGTCGTCCTGGTTAATGTTGTTTCTTAGTTATGTTGCTGATCAACTAGGGAACATGCTCGTTTAAAGTTGTCCAATGCTCCGTTATAACGTTGTTTGGCAGCCACCTGCTTTGTCCACTGCTTGCAGGAAGAGCAGCCCATTGCAGTTAGATGGTGGGGGCTTGGAGCCAGGGTGGACCAGCAATCCCCCTATCAATTCCCTTATCAGCTCCCTGCTCCCCTAAGCTCCCTGTGCAGCTGCCGCCCAGCAAGTTATCAATTGCCAGCAGTTCAGCTGTCCCTCTCCCCACTGCCATGTGTGGCTCCTGCCCTCTGCCTTGGAGCTGCTCCCGGGAGCCTCCTGCTTGCTGTGCAGGGGAGGGAGGAAGTGGGAGGCTAATGTCAGAGTGTCCCCCTTCCCCCTACTCCTGTTCCCCACGTACCTCTTCTCGATATAGAGCAGGGTGGGGACAGGACAGGGATCAGGACGCAGAGAGCTTACTGGCTGCAGCTGCTATCTCAACATCCTGATCTTTTTAAAGGCAATGTACTTAGAATAGTGTCAGCTTACTTAAAGGGGCAATGAGCCTCTCTCTCTCCTGCACACAGGGTGTGTGTGTCTGTCCGCCATGCTGTCTCCCCTCCCTCCATTCGTGCTGCCTTGTAGAGCGAGGCTACATTAACAACAATATGTTAACCCTTGAGGTCTCAGCCGAGTGCTAGTTCATCATTTAGCAGTAAGGCATTTCCTGGGAAATATCCCACCCTCTAACTTCACCACCTGAGCCAAGCGTCACAATCATCATTGTTGTGTAAATTGCTTGTTTAAAACTATACTGTGTGTATATTGTCGGAGAAAAACACTCTCTGGTTGGGTGCAGCAAAGTCAGATACTTTATTCTCAAACAATTGCATAGAGTGAGAGCATGCGCTAGGACGCAAGGTTTCCCCCTTCTAGGCAGGTCTCTCTACAGGTAAACAATTACATCAAGCATTTATACCTTTTGTTGCATACAATAATAAGCAACCACTGCATTTTGTTTATACAGAGGTTATCTTGATATCTTATTTTTCTCACTTATTTAGCCTCAGTCTACATTCCATATTTATCTACACAAGACCGCAACAACTTCTCACACAGTTCTTTCCCATTTGCCTCACACAATCCTCGCTTCTACAAATCTCACATTATTAGGGTAACAGCTAGCCTGACTCTTGCTCACAGAGACTGTCATGCATTGAAATCCCCTTCAAATCCCTGTCATTTCTTGCTCTACTTCCACATCATATATATAATATAGTTCTCTGTCTGGTGAAAATTTTTTTCCCTGGAACCTAACCTTGCTATTTACATTAATTCTTATGGGGAAATTGGATTTGCTTAACATCATTTTGCTTAAAGTCACATTTTTCAGGAACATAACTACAACGTTAAGCGAGGAGTTACTGTACATTGTTGAAAAACTGGAAAGGGTTCAGAAAAGAGCTACAGTAATGAGTAGAGGTCTGGAAAATGAGCCATTATAGTGATAGACTTAAGAAGCTCTATATATTCACTTTGCCTAAGAGAAGGGCAAGTGTGACTTGATCGTGGTCTACAACAGGGGTCGGCAACCTACGGCACGTGAGCTGATTTTGCCTGGCACATGGCTGCCAGACGGGGTCCCGGCTGCCGGCCCCATTCAGGGCCCAGCCGGCTGAGTGAACGGAACCCCAGGCTGGCAGAGGCTGAGTGGGGCCGGCAGCCGGGACCCCAGACCGGTGGCAGGCGGCACACACCCCAGCTCCGCCCTCACCCACCCTCGGATTCTGCGGCTCCTGAGAGTGTGAGCTGCTGGGGTGCAGCGTGCTGAGTCTGCTGCAGGAGGGGCAGCGGCTCACAGTCCCAGGAGTCGCAGAGCTTGAGCGCGGCGAGGAGGGAGCTGGGGGTGCACTGGGACCACCACTCGCATGTATCCACTGCAGGAGCCCCCCGGGGGGGGCACTGGGCTGCAGCCCAGGCTGGTGCACCCCCCAGATCCTCCCTCACCGCGCTCGGGTTCTGCGGCTCCCAGAACTGTGAGCTGCCGCCACCACTGCCCCCTTGCAGCTCCCCCCCTCCGGCTGCCTCAGCACTCCACGTGGAGTTTTGCCTCCACGTGGAGCCAGCGTCTGACTGGCATGGGCCTGGTAAGGGGAGTCCCGGGCGGCAGTCAGGGAGCAGGGAAAGGGTAGGATGGGTTGGGAGTTTTGGGAGTCCTGTCGGGGTGGGGAGTGGTTGGATGGGGCATGGGAGTCCCTAGGGGTCTGTCTGGGGCTGAGGGTGTCGATAAGGGTTGGGGCAGTCAGGGGACAGGTAAGGTCCTAGGGGGGCAGTTAGGGGGTTTCTCAGGAGGGGGCAGTCAGGGGACAAGGAGCGGGGAGGGTTGGGGGTTCTAACCGGGGCAATTGGGGTGGAAAGGGGGAGGGAGTGTATGAGGTCAGGCCTCGGGCAGGACTCTCCCCTCTTTTTTGATTGTTGAAATATGGTAATCCTAGGCGAGGGAGGAGCCGGGGGGGGGCGCATGGGGACTGGAGCCCGCATACATCCACTGCAGCCTGCAGGAGTCCCTGGGAGGGTGACGGGCTACACCCTGGGCAGGAGGGTGTGGGGGGGCACAGCTTCTCCCCACTAGCGGCACTGCCCCCTGTGCAGGGCTGCTGCCCTCTTGCACTGTGCTGACTCTGCCATGGCTGGGGCTTGCTGCTTCTGCAGGAAGGATGCTCTGGCTCTCTGGTGCCTCCAGAAGGTGGCTCCTCCCTGCTGAGTGCTGCAGCGGCCCAAGCCCGGCAAAGCCACTGAGTGGACTTGGGACAGGGGCCACCTGAGTGGCGTGGGGAGGGCTCATGTTGGGGCTGTGCACCTTCCAGGGGAGTTCAGGGGGACGGGAAGGGGGAACCTAGTCTGGAGAGCGGCCCCTGGGCAGGCTGGCCCCTGGGGTCTATAAAGGCTTGTTGGGATTTGCCCCTTAGTGAACTGATGTACAAGGGGGGGGGGCGCAAGGTGGAAGTTTTACCTAGGGCGCAAAATATCCTTGCACTGTCCCTGCCCTAGGGGGTGTGCACGTGAGGTTAAGAACCACTGCACTAAACTAATAAGATCTGCATTTTAATTTAATTTTAAATGAAGCTTCTTAAACATTTTAAAAAACTTGTTTACTATACATACAACAATAGTTTATAGACTTATAGAGACAGACATTCTAAAAACGTTAAAATGTATTACTGGCACGCGAAACCTTAAATCAGAGTGAATAAATGAAGACTCGGTACACCACTTCTGAAGGGTTGCCGACTCCTGGTCTACAAGTACCTGCATGGGGAAGAACTTTCTGATAATAGGAAGCTCTCTGCTCTAGCAGAAAAATGCATACTGAGATCCAACAGTTGGAAGTTGCAGCTAGACAAATTCAGACTAAAATTAGGCACTTTTTTTTTAAATAGTGAGGGTAATTGTCCATTGCAACAATTTACCTAGGGATATGGTAGATTCTCCATCACTGGAAGTATTTAAATCAAGACTGGATGTCTTCCTAAACTAAATGCTATAGTTCAAACAGAGGTTATATGGACTTTGTGCAGAAATTACTGGTGAAGTTTCTTTTGGCATGTGTTATGTGGGTGGAGGGGCAGACTATATGATCATAATGGTCCTTTCTGCCTTAAAATATATATATGACTCACCTGACTAGATGCAAATAAAATTGTTTTTCATCAGCATTATCATGTGAGAGTCGAGCAATAATTGCCATGCTGTTTGAAATGATTCACAGTCATGAGTACCAACCTCATGGCTGACTGTCAAAAAGCAGGGCAGACACCCCAAACTGGTGCTATGTTCTGTAATTAGCTTTCACCAACTCAGTAACAAATGTGAACTCCTGCTTACTGTAACAATCTTACCATGAAGCCATAGACAGTCCCCTATCCAGGCAATCTGGAGTTCATGATAAATGGTCACTTACATCAAAAATCACAAAATACTCAGGTTGCTCCAAGTCTCAAGAGACCAGTCACTTATCTCAGATTAATTTGTACTTTAGACCTCACTCCAAAGACCATGCTGTTAGCCAATCCTACAGTCAAATAACTAAGGCTCTGTTAACTAGGAAAAAGAAATGAGTCATTTAGAGGTTAAAGCAGGCAACATATAAGCACAAATGGGTCACAGTCTAGTGTGACGGAGCCCCTCATAAGGCTTTAGGGAATATGGTTATGCATGTACATATGACATAAGTAGAATATGTTTTATGCTACCTATGCCATGTAACATATCTATGTAAAGGTTATGAACTACTGAATACATTCCTCCTATTTGTATGCATGTATCATTTTTGTACTTGAAGTTAGGAATATTGACTGTATTCTTGCTTGATTTCTATTGAGAAAGGAATGAGCAAATTAAATGCCCAATCAAGAACCACTTAAGCAAACAATGAACTCGAAGACGCCAATCCACATTGGTGCATTCCCAGGATTGTGGCTTGGCTGGTAAGAACTCAGTCATGCATAAACATTTGACTGGCCCTTGTGACTCCAAAACTCCATCCTGGAGCTGGACTTTGCATAGGAGAGAGGAGGGAGTCTCCACCCACAACAGAAAATCTATTTAAACCCCTGGGACACCCCTCCATTTGGTCTTCAGCTGGATAAAGAGAGAGCCTGTCCACCCCCAAGGGTACCTGAAAGAAACTGGAACCAAGGACAGTAACTACAGGGGATGTGAGTGATTGCTGGACCCAGACTAGCAGGAGACTAGTCTGTAAAAGGAAGCTTACTAGAACCGGTGAGGTTTTATTTGTATTCAGTTTCTTAGCCGTAGACTTGCGTGTTCTATTTTATTTCACTTGGTAATTCACTTTGTTCTGTCTGTTACTACTTGGAACCACTTAAATCTTACTTTCTGTATTTAACAAAATCACTTTTTACTCATTAATTAACCCAGAGTATGTATTAATATCGGGGGGGTGGGGTGCAAACAGCTGTGCATATCTCTCTATCAGTGTCATAGAGGGCGAACAATTTATGAGTGTACCCTTGTGGAAGTTGGGAAAAGAGCAGACATCTTAGTCTTCCAGGAAGAGCAAGAGTCAGGCTAACTCTAACAGCTAATAACGTGAGACTTCCAAGCAGGCCCTCGGCAAGTGGAAAAGAACTGTAAGAGATGCTGTTTTTCGACCTTGCGTTAGATAAGAATAGAAAGCAGACTGTAGCAGAAATTGTTGAGAAAAGTAAGATATCAGAAAGGAATATGTATAAACAAAATGTAGTTGTTGATCATTTCTGTATGTCACAAAAGGTATACATGCTTGCCTTAATTGTTTATCTAACAGAGACCTACCTCAGGAGGGGAAACTCTGCCCGTGTGTACTATCCCGACTAACTGCAGTTGCTTGAAATAAACTGCCTCTGGCTTGTTGCTTTAACCCCAGAGGATGAGAACTCATTTTTCTCCCACACTCTGTATAAGCTTTATACAGGTAAAATGGATTTATTTGGGTTTTAGACCCCATTGGGAGTTGGGCATCTGAGTGTTAAAGACAGGAACGCTTCTGTATGTTGCTTTCAGTTAAATCTGCAGCTTTGGGGCACATGGTCAGTTTGTTTATCTGCTGCGGCGGCAGGTTTGGCGGACTGTGGCTCCCACTGGCCGCGGTTCACTGTCCCAGGCTAATGGGGGCGGTGGGAAACGCTGCAGGCCGAGCGATATGCTGGGAGCCGCAGTTCACCGAACCTGCTGACACGGCAGGTAAACAAACTGGCCAGGCCCACCAGGGTGCTTACCCTGGTGAGCCGCGTGCCATAGGTTGCCAACCCCTGTGGTAGATAAATGGGTGAGGGGGAAAGGCATTACAAGCTTGGAAGAAATGTGTGATTTGTTTACTCAGGAACAATTCCTCAATATGTGCAGTGATGATATAAAACAGTATTTGTGGGACAAAAAGGTGAATGCAGTGGGTGAATTAGCTGATTATGCAGACTCTTATGAGCAAGCACAAGCTGCATTTAAACATAAACCACTGGCAGAGGGTTACAGGGTTGGGGGAAAGCAGAATCACTCTTTTACCCCTGGGAAAAAGGAGACTGGGCATTCACCTCCCCATTCCCCTGTTACTTGTCCCAAATTTATTTATCATAAAAAAGCATTTCTTACACCGTGAATTTTCAGAACTCTGTGCTGAGCAAAAGAGATATGTTTGTCTCTTCAGTGCACTTTGTGCAGCCAGTTCTGAAAAATGGGCAAGAGAGTGTGTGTCTAGACTTCAAGCAGAAGAGGGGGAAAAAAGTGAACCAATCTACAAAACCCTCAGACTTTGCAAAGTGGTAAGCAGTTTATATTTTTTTTCCTGAAATTACATTCTTAAAATATTTATTGATTGCAGGGGTTGAAGTGTCTTCATTTTGTTTTTGGTTGTGCATAAGGCTTTCCAAAATTAAGAACAAATGATACTAAAGGAGGCTAGATGCAAATCAGACCTTTTTAAAAAATGGAAAGCTTAGCTATAGTGAAAGACAGATCTCAGTTTTGTTTCTTTTAATGTACAGTTCAGCTCTAAAAAAGCAGTGAAATAAAAATACCTTCTTGCTGAATAGAGTTTGTCATGGTACAATCCCCACTCTGAACCTTAGAGTCCAAAAGATGGAGTACCAGCATGAATTCCTCTAAGCTCAATCCCAGCTTAGAACCTGTAGCGCTGCCACCAACCAGGAATTCCAGTGCCTGGTACACTCTGGTCCCCAAAAAACCTTGCCCGGGGACCCCCAAGACCCAGAACCTCTGGATCTCAACACAAGGAAAGTAAACCCTTTCCCCCACCGTTACCTCTCCCAGACTTCCCCTCCCTGGGTTACCCTGGGAGATCACTGTGATTCAAACTCCTTGAATCACAAAACAGAGAGGACAATTCACCTTCCTCCCTCCTTCTCTTTCCCCTCCCAGACTCTTCCTGAGAGAGAAAGTAATCCTGACACAGAGAGAAATTAGCCTTTCTCTCCCCTTTCTCTCCTTTCTTCCCACCAATTCCCTGGTGAATCCAGACCCAGTCCCCTGGGGTCTCACCAGAATAAAAAACAATCAGGTTCTTAAACAAGAAACTTTTAATTAAAGAGAGAAAAACAGTAAAAATGATCTTGTAAATTTAAGATGGAATAGGTACAGGGTCTTTCAGCTATAGACACTGGGAATACTCTCCCAGCCTAAGTATACAAGTACAAATTAAAATCTTTTCAGCAAAATACCAATTTGAACTCCTTCCAACCAAATACACATTTGAACTTCTTCCAGCCAAATACACATTTGCAAATAAAGAAAACAACCATAAGCCTAACTCGCTTTATCCACCTAGTACTCACTAATCTGAACTTATAAGAGCCTGTATTGGAGAGAAACCTGGTTGCACGTCTGATCCCCCTGAGCCCCCAGAGTGAACAACAACCAAAACTAACAGCACAGCACAAAAACTTCCCTTCGTCAAGACCCGAAAGCATCCCTTCCCCTGACCGGTCCCCCGGTCAGGTGACAGCCAGGCTTACTGAACTTGTTAACCCTTTACAGTCAAAAGAGTTATAAAGTACTTCTGTTCCATTAACTCCTACTATCTGTTTATGACAGTTGCTTACGTTAGCAGTAAAAATATTTGACCATTTTAAACTTCTGTTAGCCCTGCAGAGCCAACACAGCTCTAGGAGAGATGAGTAGGATTCTTTTCCTCCTCCTGCATCATCACTAGAAATTTTAATTAAGTCCAGGCTACTCTCTGCTTTCATTTGCATATATAACTGATATGACAATAACAAAATGATCATTAACCAGCAAAATCATTATTACTGATGATGATGAATGAGAGGGAATAACCCAGCTTGACTTTCAAATCCTGCTCCAAGTTTGTTGAGCTGGCACTTTAGAAAAACTATATTTTTTACCTATAACCTGGGCAAATTAGATTTTCAGAACTTAAAACACAATAAACTTTAAGCACAATAAACAAGGAACTCCATGAAGCCATTTTGATATAATTAATCAGAGGCAGACCACAATTTCCTTCCTTTTAAAAATTAAATTAGTTCTCTTTGGAGCTAGAACCCTAGTACAGAACTCTACATCAAAGAGTGCCCATCTGCATCTCTGGTTATGGACTCCTTCGTTCTGCAGGCTTCCATCTGCTTCTGAAGAACAGAAGGTAACCTAGAGTCTGGACTCTGGCCACTGATGAGGCTATTTGGTGTTAGTAGGCTCAGGCAGTTAGCCTCTCTGTGTCTGTAGCAGCCACCAAATATTTGCCTACTGGGTCTCTGCACCTATCCTTTTTAAGCCTAAAAGCTACTACCCCACCCCCCCAGATAATTAGTGATAAATCAGCTAATGAGCAGGACTTTTCTGCAATGGCCCTGACTTCAGATACAGTGACTCTGACCAGTGGCTTGGGGTGGGGGTGTGGGAAGGGGAAGGGTGGTCACAGTGTGTCCTGCCAGTCTGCCTGAGGATTTCTTAGGCTTAGACAGTGGGTTCCTTCAGCATTGCTGCTCCTAGTTACAACAGAGCCACTGACAAAGACCATCCAGTATATCTGCTAGGTACATTAGCAGCAAGGGAAGGATCTTCTTAAAGCAGAAAAATGAATGAACTTTCATGTATTTGATTCTCAATGTAATTTTCAAAATGAAAGAAACCCTTTTTTTTAAAAAAAATGATCAAATATAGTCCTTTGTAGCTTTTAAGGCATGTTTTTTTTTTAAAGAGTCATAAATCATATGAACTGCAATAAAAAAGTGTCAGCTCACTGGCTGTCTAGCAGAAGAGAGGAATGATGGAAATCACAGAAATTCTGAGGAAATAAGGGAGGAGGGTGAAAAAGATTATGATGAAATATACATTATGGTTAGTATTTTTTTCTAATTGTCTGAGATTTGAGGGGGTTGGTGGCCTCTCCTTGACTCCTTAGGTGTTTGTTTCTAGTGATTCAATTGTGCCGTATTGCTATAGTTGTGAATCTGACACACTTCTTCCTGGAGAGCACTCAGTCTCTGACTGATTGTTTGTAACTGTTTTCAGACTGTCCCGTGTGGTAATCTGTAGTAGCAGTTCAGTGTGATGGATGCAAATAGGCTTGCTAGTGTCACAGCACAGCAGTCAGCCCAAGAAATTCAAGGAGCATATGGTTTTCAAATACTATAGTTAAAAGAAAGACTTGTCTTTAAAAAAAATAATATAGCACCTCATTCCCAACATAGATAATTAACTGACAATTTCTTAAGTAACATGAAAGAGATAGAAAGAAATTGTGCCTCACTGAGTATAGTTTCTGAAAGCTGTAGCCAGCAGCACTGAGGTGGCTAGGATGTTTCAGGGATTTGCCATTTTGGAGGAGCCCATCTGCTTGTCCTAATATTAACTATGACAATATAGCTCTTTTTTATTGACCTTATTTTGGTCATCCCCTAATTGTGGCTCAGAAGTTATAAATCAAACATATATGTATCTGGTACAGTTGTAAATATATGCATGTACAGACAGACAGACAATATAAATAAACTGCCTATAAAATATTATATTTCCAGAGCAGGATTTTGGTGTCCTCTATAGAGAAATCTTTCCCCCCCCACAACATTTGTAAAAATAGAATTACTCCAGGACTTTGTTATGTGAAGACTCAAGCAGAGCAAAGTGTTATGATGAACATGAAAAACAGATTTCATAACTGAAACATTGAAAGTACTTTTACTATAGCAGTATGAATCATGTCACTATGATATCCTTATCAAAGTTAAGCAATGCAAAGGCAGGCAGCAAATGTCATGTTTGTATTGTACTGTATATCTTTGTCTTACATATAAATACATTTTGATTACCCACAATTCCTTTTATATGATGTTTCACTGAGCGCACTATTCTGTTTTTTTCACGTGGATGTCAAAAAATTGCGATAATGAGAAATTCACAAACCCCAAACCACAGTATGTCCAGCTGCATGTTCTGAAAACTGTCTGAAGCAGTGAGGGAGAGATCTTAATGAAACTCTGATTGGATTTTAAGGTTAAAAAAAAAAGCCAAGTATACAATTGCACACTCAAAATAGATACCTAATTTGTGTTCACAATAACCTTCAAAATGGAGATGACTTTTGAATAACTCATTTTACTTTTGGCTTATCCCTAACAAACAATTTTTGTTTGTCAGTGAGACTGGATTTGGAATGAATGAAAGTTTTAAATTAGCATTAGACAACATAGATTCTTTCACTTGGGCAAGATATTTCTGCTATAGTTTAAGCAGTTCAATCAAAGCACTAGTTGGAGTGGCAGAAATAGATTTCTTGCGAAATTCTTCTGTGGCAAAGTAGTAACAGATGGCATCCAGGCAGCAGTTAACGTTAGCTAAACACATTGCCACCTGTATGAAGAGACTAATGCTTTGTTTCACAGTGCAGTTCACAATGATGTGCTGTCTTACCAGGAACTGCAGAAAGATTCCAAGATGGAACGGTGTAAAGGAGACAACAAATACCATGAGGTTGGCTAAAATGATCCATATAGAGGCAGCTTGCTCAGCCCACTTCTGCCCCTGGTTTTTACGCCTCCAAAGAGTCTGGATGATCTGAACAGAGCAATAAACCATCAGAGTCAAAGGGATGAGGAATCCAAAGATTTCAACAGAAAGGATGATGGAAATATCCCATGCCTGTTCTGACATATTGTGGAAGCATTTAACTTTGTCATTGTTGTGGAAGTCATAGATAGGGATGCTGCTAAGCCAAACTATAACCCAAATGCAACAGCATACCATGATTGCCTGTTTGGGGGATCGGAAAGCTCTGGCTTTGAGTGGATGCCTTATAGCAATATATCTGTCCAAGCTAATACAGACAATGATGAAAATACTCCCATACATATTGACGAAATAGAGAGCCTCTATAAATTTGCATAAGAGCCTCTGCTGCTCTTTTCTGGAATAGTACATCTTGAAAGGAAGTGAGAAAAGAAGAAGCAGATCCGCAAGAGCAAGGTTTATCATGTAGATTGATGACTCTGTCTGTTTCTTCCAAGAGTAGAACACCCAGAGGGCTATCAAATTCAGAATCAAACCAATAATGAAGGTAGGTATGGAGATCACGAGCTGGAGAGACTTCATTATAGTATCAATACGGTCAAAGGAGCACTCCTTGCTGAAGCTGTTGTCATCCATTTGTCCTCTAAAACACACACACAGCAGGTTAAAACTACTAGATTCTCAGATTCCAAATAAATAATATAAAATATTGAATACAATTTTCTAAAGCATCTAAGTCCCATTTTCAAAAGTGCCTAAGTAACTTAGGCCTCTAAATCCCATTGACTTTGAATGAGAATTGACCATGCTTTTCAAAAGTCGCTATTAATTTTAACTTCATTCTGTTTTAATTTTGCTTGGCCAGCATGAGATACCATAAAGGGGCCTGATTTTTCAGAACGTGGGCACTGAGCACTTTCTGAAAATTATGCCCTTTTAAAGTGTCTTAACTTGGGCATCAAAACCACTAAATCACTAGTTGCTCTTGAAAATCTTGGCCAAGTCTCATTCAAGATCGGTGGGACATAAACCCCTAAATCACTTGAGAGCTTATGAAAATCTTACTCAATATTAATTTTTTTGAAGCCTCTGAAGTGCTGTAGATAATGATTTGCACAGCAGTGATGGAAGAGTAAGCAAGTATTTTTTTAATGAGAAAAAAAAAACTCGGGATCCTTAATGATCAAGTTGAACAATTAGAATTGATGTTGAATGTCTCATTTGAGGGAGCTAGGGCTCTGGAGCAGCCACAGGGTGAGGACACCAGGGCTTTCAGGCTTCCAGGCTAGCTGGGTTCTCTCTGCCTCTCCAGATCCTGGAGGTGGTGAGGAGGTAAAGTGTGGGAGCTCTATCTGCTGCTTTGGCTCCTGGAGCTGGGGAGTGGGGTAAGGCGGAATTGGTGTGGGAGAAAGTTCTATAACAGCAGCTCTGTGTGCCCCCTGTAGTAGGGCAATTGCCCTGCTCCTGAACAAGTCTAGGCTGATTGGTGGAGCAGCCACAGCTGGGCCCACGGCCCAAGCAGGCCACAGCTGGCCCTATAAAAGGGTTGTGAGGCAGCTACTCAGAGAGTCTCTCTCTCTACCTGTGGAGAGAGAAGGGCCTGACTGCCTGAGAATTGAGCAGGGTACCTAGAGTGTATCACGGCTGGGGGAAGGTCAGAGGAGTTGGGGAGCTCCAGCCTGGAAAAGCCCCAGGCTGCAGGCCTTGCTAAAGGCCAGGAAGGGTACGGGGGTTGCAGAGATACAGCCCAGGGCAGGCAAAGGCAGCAGGTCCAAACCCACCTTGTCAATAATGAGTGGTTTATAGACTGCAGTCTGCCCCAGGGAGCGAGGGCTAGATGATGACTGGCAGTAGCCACTGAGACAAGGTGGGGATAGAGGGTTGGGGGTTCCCCTGAGAGGGGAGACCCAGAGCATGGTGGGATAGTGCTGGGGCAGCACCCCAAGATAAAAGGCACTAGGGTCTGGGAGGGACGTAGGGGCCAGTGGCAGGTGAAACACTGGCCTGCAGAGTGCACTTCAGAGGCTGGAAAGCTAATTCCCAGACGACCAGCAGGAGGCACCACACCTTGCTATTCCCCCATTTTCCCACTCAATGTTCTGATTGTCCGTAAAAGATATAGGGTTCTGGTTATTGGAGCCTAGAACATTCAATAAAATTTTGGAATTGACCAGGTGCAGTGTTCAAAAGCTATTGCATTACACACAGAGAGAGAGAGCAAGAGACAGAGAAATGCCATTGAATTGATTGTATGTCCTCACATGCTTGGCCAGTTAAACTATACAGTAGTTACATGATTTTTGTCCTTTTAGACTAAAATGTAAAATATTTTGATCATAATATGACATATTTATATTACCTTTTGATCTCTATCAGAACTAATTGTCAGGCTTAAAACTAGGCTCTGCAGTCAGAGTTCCTGTGAAAGCCTTTAAAATTTTAACGGAAATTAAAAGATGAGGTACTTTACCTTAATTTCAGCAGAGAGATTTGAAGGGGCTGGTTCAGACAAAGTTAATCTAGAGACTAGATCTCTTGTAGATGCTTGACAAAGAAGCATCTACTAATTTGCAATGGACTACCACATCCGTCCCACTCTTCCTCCAAAGACCAGTGATGAATCAATAAGAAACACCTGCACGAGGAAAGAACCTCAAGCAGCTATCTCCTTATAAGAGAGATGACTCTGAGAAGCTTGCAAAAAGCCTGTTCTGAAAGGACAACAGGAAGTAGAACCCCAGCAGGTCACCACCAAAGAACTGATGCTTTGTGCTAGACTCCTTTTGCTCACCCCAGGCTCTGAGGTAAGAGCTGTGACTTTTGGGGACTTTGAGTTTATTTTATCTGAAGAAACTCAGACTCCAATAACGATGGTGATTGAATGAGCAAGTATGTGGAGTCTGTGTAAAGGGCCTGGAAAAGGGAGAACAAAGAGCAGGGCAATGCAGAAGCACCTTGGCCATGAGGAGATGTGTGCAGGACAGTCAGCTTTGTTTACAAGCTGTTTTCTCATACGGATTTTCATACACACATGAGAATGAAAAAGGTGGTTGGATTTATGGAACTGACCCCTCAGCTGTTTCTAGCAAGCCCTGGCCCCAGCTGCGGTGGGGAGCTGTTTTTGGCTTCTTGATCCTGGGCCCAGTTCTGTACTGGCCCTGGCATAGTTTTGAGCAGTGGCTCTCGAGCTTCTTTTTTACTGGTAACCCCTTTCACATAGCAAGCCTCTGAGTGCGACCCCCCCTTATAAATTAAAAACACTTTTTTATATATGTAACATCATTATAAATGCTGGAGGCAAAGCGGGGTTTGGAGTGGAGGCTGACAGCTCACGACCCCCCACATAATCACCTCACGATGCCCTGAGAGGTCCCAACCCCCAGTTTGAGAACCCCTGGTTTCGAGCAACCTAGGAGCTATGTCAGCTGGTAACAGACAGTGGCAAAGATCATGGATGACAACAAAATCCACACTGTGGTGGTGTGGGGAGGGTTGAAAGGGGTGGTAGGGAGTGGTCTTGATCTAAGAGTAACCCCACTTTTGGGTTACCCACATTTCTGTGTGGCTTTGCATGCTGGAAACTTGTCCTCTGTATTCACCTGCTTAAAAATGTGAATTCTTGCAGGCATTCAGCTGTTAAACTGTTTAAAGGACGTGTAAATTTTAGCCAGTGCAAGTGCCTGCTTCTGCAGTGTGTGGGGGCAAAGAGGTGCATGCAAACAAGCATAGGCTGCATGTTGACAGTAGCTGTAAATAGAGTAACATTTCCCTTTTTTTACTTCCTTATTTTGAGCAAATTTTGGTGACAGAAGCTAGTAATTTAACAGGTGATGTACTCCAATGAAGGCATTAAGAATGACATGAAATGATGCTATAGAAGATTTCTATAGGAAACACTTAATTTTGAATGGATTGGTAGTTCATTAAGAAAAAAACTCCCTCAGTTTCATTATCATTCCAGGTCTTTCTGACTTTTAAAAAGGTAATAGACTGTATCATTATTTAACAATAATAGGGGCTTAAAGGCATCTAAGGCCACGGTTGTACACCTAAGTCAGTGACCAGATTTTCTGAAGTATTGAGCACACATTCCCACTGACTTCATCATTCATTACCTGTGTTTCTCATAATGTGGTCTATGCTAAGAAATTAGGTCTGTATAACTACGTTGCTGAGGGGTGTGAAAAATCCACACCCCTGACTGATGCATTTAAAGAGACACAATGCTTAGTGTAGACAGTACTAGGTGGATGGGAGAATTCTCATATTGACCTACCTACTGCCTTTCTGGGAGATAGCGTACCTACATCAGTGGGAGAGCTGCAGTGGTTTAGATATAAACTAGCCCTAAGCAGTGACTTGTGTGCCGCCTTAGGTTGTACGCTTCTTGGACTGATAATGCCTGCAAACAAACAAGACACTGGGCTTTTCCACAGTTTTCAATGAATATATAATCCCTTCCCCCAAAATCCTAGAATGCTCTGTTCTCAGGATCTGCTTTGTTTCTTTGCTATGGAGGTCAACACAATGAAAATCACTTTAGAAAGACTATTATTTTTTATTACAAATGTAGAACAACCTGCATTTTTTTTTAAAAAACAAACTGAGAACAGGCACTTTTAAATCCAAGATGGCAGTGGGAGCATGCAAGCTGCTCTTATCTCTTTAGGAGTAGGTCTAAAAAATATTACCTAGCACAGAAAGACTATTGAACTTTCAATTCCTCCTTTCCTGGAGTTTTGACTGGAAGCCACTGCTTGGTATGGATTTATGTTCAAGGGATTTCAAATGTTCATGACTACAAAATTCTACAAAGAATGTGGCTATATCTTTGATAGTTTGACTATTCTCAAGCTACAAAATTAAAAAATTTATTGCAGGAGAGACCTTGATCATGGCCCAGTAGTTAGATTAAGATGGATGTAGTGAGTTGTCCTGTCTTTCATAGTATAATTCAAGAACATTTGAGTGAAACTTGACTGTTGTACTATTCTAAATTGTGTCAGCTCACGTGTTTCTCATCATGAATTTCTTGGAAGAAACATATGCGGTTTTGAGAGACTTACTTCTGCATTTCAAAGTTTTCTATCTAGTGACTAGAAAATGTTGTGAAATATTTTTCTTTTGCAAGAAATTCTACTTTTCCTGAAGAATGTAGTTGAGAGTAATACTACAGAACTTTGAAAAAGAGTTGGAGGAATCCAGGTTTCTAAGTGAAATGGCTTCCTTGATAGCTGTTTCAGTTATTCGAATGTGAAACTTCACAGGAAGAAGCAGAACGGATCTGAACTGATTAGTCATGTTGATGGGTTTTGTAACAAAACAATCAGCCCTTGAGTGGAAAAAAATGGTTTGATGGTCTTCTCCTCTTCCAACAAACTGGCTAAGGGACTTGAAGGTTTCAAAGTATTTTTGACTTGTTTTCTAAGGCTTGTTGGAAGATTTCAGGAACTGATTTTAATAATTCTGAGCTCATGAAAGAGGATCTTGGAATTGTTTTTAACTAAATGTTCAAACACTGTATCAACTACAGCTGCGTGATTACCAAGGGGATCCATTTCTCATCACAATAAATGAAATCAGGACAACTTCTTTAATCTACTATCCAATTTTGGAAGAAAATTCTTGAAAGAATTTATCTTGAGGATGAGTTTTTAAGGACCTATGTTCAAAACAATGAAGTACATCAAATTAGAGTAGGGTGATTTTTTTCATCAGATAGTAAATTAAGAGAAATGCATTTGCCAAATGTTCAGGCCAAAACCAAAGCGTTTTGACTTTGTTTTTCTAAAAAAAAAAGTTAGTTTTGATCATTTCAAAACTAAATGTTCTAGAATATAAGAATGGCTGTACCAGCTCAGGCCAATTGTCCATCTAACCCAATATCCTGTCTTCCAACAATGGACAATGCCAGATGACTCAGAAGGAATGAACAGAACAGGGAAATTACCAAGTGATCCATCCCCTGTCATCTGGCAATCAGACCCTTAGAGACACTTTTTAAAGAATTGGAAAATGTTTCATTTTAAAATTGTTGTCAGGGAGTAGAAAAACATATATAAATTCTATGAGGTGTGGTTTATTTTTTACCTGAAACTAATGTTGTTTTTTTTCCATCACTGAAACAAACACCAAATTCAGTTTTGGGTTGAAATGCGCCAACATGTGGGGTTGCTTTTTCTTTTGGGTCTAGCCCCAAACCCCAAAAATCTGTTATTCACTCAGCTTTACATCCACCCTAAGTATCATCTTTCATTGTTAAATTACCCAGTTACATTACCTTGCCCCAACAGAGCTCAACATTGACATTGCTGTAAATGTTATTGATATTATTGCTAAATCAGTAATAAACTCACATGCAACATGAGCTTATCACTTATTTTCAGTGATTGTGTGTGCATAATTTCTGGCCTGCATGTAGACTGTTCACTTACAATCTGACTCATCATTGTTTAAATTAGGACAACTCTGGTCTAGAGTATACAGAATGAGGGCAGCTAGCAAATGATCATTTTCATACATGCAGATAGAGTATTGGCCTAGAAATTACGGAAGTGTCTCGTTGCTTGAGGTCCACATTTTTCATATCATACCTGGAGCTATAAATTAATATGCTTAAAATAGGCACATAATTGAGACACTTGTTCCTGGGGGCCAGTACCTTGGATTAGAGGAAGCCAATTCCTAGGCATCAACAGCGGCAAAATTCAGCAGAATTTTTATTATCTTTGACAAGGACATGATCGAACCCCCCTCCCAAAACTTTACCACAGTAAGAGAATTTGTTGATATTATTTGTCTTGCCTAAAGTATGATCTAGAGCAGTGGTATCCAACCTTTTTATGCCTAAACTCACTTTTTGAATTTAAGGGTAACCCACGATCTACCTCGCCCCTTCCTCAAAGCCCTGCCCCACTTACTCCATCCCCCACTGTCTCCATCACTCTCTCTCCCCTACCCTCACTCACATTCACTGGGCTGGGGTTGGAGTTTAGGAGGGGGTGCAGGCTCTGGGCTGGGACTGAGGGGTTTGCAGTGTGGGAGGGGGCTCTGGGCTAAGCCTGGGGCAAGGAGTTGGGGTGCAGGGGGGTCAGGGGTTCAAACTCTGTGAGGGAGTTTGGGTGCAGGAGGGGGCTCTGGGCTGGGGCAGGGGGTTGGGGTGCAGGAGGCAGTACGGGGTGCTGGCTCTGGGAGGGGGATCAGGGCTGGGGCTTGGGGTACAGGAGTGGGTTCGGGGTGCTGGCTCTGGGAGGCCATAGCTAGAGGTTAGGATGTGGCCTCCTTCTGGGCAGCACTTACCTCTGGTGGCTCCTGGTTGGCGGCACAGCGTGGCTGCCACTAAGGCAGGCTCTCTGCCTACCCTGGCCCCACACTGCTCCCAAAAGGGACCAATGCTCCCCTGGCCTCTGGAGGTGGGTGGCACATGGCTCCACGTGCTGCCCCTCTCTGCAAGCACCACCCCTGCAGCTCCCATTGGCCACAGCTTCTCATTCCCAGCCAATGGGAGCTGTGGGAGTGGTGCTTGAAGGCAGGAGTAGTGCACAGAGGGAGACCCCTGCCGCTGTGGGGCCGTGCTGGTCACTTCCAGGAGTGGCATGGGGACAGAGCAGGCAGGGAGACTATGTTAGCAGCAGCCCCATTGTGCTGCTGGAGATCGCGATCGACTGGTTAGTGACCACTGCTCTACCTCCTGCCACCCCAACTAAGGGGTAGCAGCCTTCCCACTCTAAGCCCAGTGGCCTGCATCTGTTGGCTATCTACCAGAGCCAGGATGCCTGACTCTTTGCTGCTCTGCCCTGACTGCAGTCCAGAGTCCCTTAACTGTTTGGTGCCCTGCCCTGCCTGATGGCCTGGGCATAGACTCATTACTGTTTGGCCCAGCTTGAGCAGCCACTGCTTTGAAAACAGCTAATTCTCCTCCTGATTAAGCTCTATGACAAGAGTGTGACCATGAGGAGGCGTAGCCTCTCTCTCATCAATTGACCAGGAGGGATGGCCAACATGCTTACAACTAAGGCTAGGTCTACACTGTGGGGGGGCTGACCTAAGATATGCAGCTTCAGCTACGTGAATAGCATAGCTGAAGTTGGCATATCTTAGGTTGATTTACCTGGCCATGAGGACGGCGGCAAGTCGACTGCTGCAGCTCCGCCATCAACTCCGCTTCCGCCTCTCATCACGGTGGAGTTCTGGAGTCGATGGCAGAGCGATCAGGGATCGATTTTATCACGTCTACACTAGACGCACTAAATCGATCCCTGATAGATCGATCACTACCCGCCAATCTGGTAGGTAGTGTAGAGGTACCCTTATTCTAACAGGGGTGTATTGTAATGGACTCTAAAGAATGTTAGACTTGGGCTCAGCCCATCTCCTTGAAGAAGCACATTCTGTAATCACGAAAAAAGAATGAGGCGCACTTGTGGCACCTTAGAGACTAACAAATTTATTTGGGCATAAGCTTTCATGGGATAAAACCCACTTCACCAGATGCATGCAGTGAAAAATACAGTAGGAAGATATATATATATATACACACACATACAAAAAGAACATGAAAAAATGGGTGTTGCCATACCAGCTCTAATGAGACTAATCAATTAAGGTGGGCTTATTATCAACAGGAGAAAAAAACTTGTAGTGATAATCAGGATGGCCCATTTCCAACAGTTGACAAGAAGAAGTGAATAACATTAGGGGAAAAATTAGCATGGGGAAATAGTTTTTACTTTGTTTAATGACCCATCCACTCCCAGTCTTTATTCAAGCCTAATTTAATAGTATCCGGTTTGCAAATTAATTCCAGTTCTGCAGTTTTTCCTTGGAGTCTGTTTTTGAAGGTTTTTTTGTTGAAAAATTGCGACTTTTAGGTCTATAATTGAGTGACCAGGGAGGCTGAAGATCTCCAACTGGTTTTGAATGTTATAATTCTTGATGTTTGATTTGCATCCATTTATTCTTTTTTGTAGAGACTGTCTGGTTTGGCCAATGTACATGGCAAAGGGGCATTGCTGGCACATTGGTAGATATGCAGGTGAATGAGCCACCAAGAATTCTCTACCCCAACCCAAACATTTGCATGTTTTAGCCAGCTCTATTGTGACTTACTGCTAGACCTTTTGAGGGAGTGCTCTCAATGTAATGGAGCAGAGATGCATATGCAAAGTTACCAACCATGTTTGATACCTTTGATATGGTGCATGGGTGGCTGGTGACCTTGCTGTTGGGAGAACCCCAGTGTGCCAGGAGGCGGGGTGGCAGCACCCCCAGCACCAGTTTCCCTGAGTTCCTGTGGGAGGCAGGCTAGCCAGCCCCAGCCAGCCAAGGCAGAGTATTTGGAACCACAGGAGAGGGCCTGGCCTGGGGGCAGAGCATGGCAGGGCCATGTTAGGCTGTTTGGGGAGGCACAGCCTACCTCTGCATACAATACCCGCTGCCCATGACATGGTGCTAGCCTCAAGGGGACAGAGCCACAGTCTTCCCCATGCTACTCCAGCTGGCAGAGCTAGCCTTATGTTAGAACAACGTATGCTACAGACGGCATGTCTACACTTCAGCGGGGAGGATTAATTCCCAGCTTGGGTAGACATACATAAGCTAGCATGCAAAAAATATCAGTGTGACTGCAGTAGCCTGGGTAGTGGCTTGAACTAGCCAGCAGACTATATACCTAGGAAGGGGTTGTAATCTGGTGGCTAGCCTGAGGCACTGCTCATGTTGCCATGGCTACAGTACTATGTTTTAGCATGCTAGCTCAGGTACTGCATGTATGTCTCCCTGAGCTGTGACTTCTGCCTCCCAGCTGCAGAGTAGGCATATCCATACTATCTCAAGGTGTAGACATGGCCATGCTGCTCCAGGAGGCATTATGTTTGCTTCTATGGCATATTGCCTGTTGGAATTCCCACTGCGCCGCCGCACCATTCTCTGCTGTAAAGGCACATTTTATTTGTAACTTCATATGGCAGCAGGAGCAGATGAATTTCTAAACTGCGAAGAACCTGTCTTCCTTCAATTCTCAAGATATGAAAAAACCTCAGAAGTAGAGCTGGGCAAAAGTTTTCAGTTGAATAGTAAATTTGCTGTAGTTTCAGGTAGGAGTAGGGAACGGAACTATCTGCAAATTCAGCTAAAATGTAGCAAATAATTTTGGCTGAATTAAAAAGAGGATTTCTTCTCTTCCTCTCCCCCCAAAAAAGTCATTTTGATTCTTAAACATTTCAGTTGAAGTTTTTTTTTTTTATGAGAAACAAGAAAAAAATGAGTTGCAGTGTGAAGCTGAATGATTCCCCCCTGCCTCCTGATTTTTCAGTTTGGCCATTAAACCAAAAAATGACAGTTATACACAAGACAATTACAGAAAATAAATATGAAGTGTAAACATAGTTCACTCCAAACTATCACTGGGTCTTAAAAGAAAATTGTCCTGAAACCCTAATAAAGTTGACATTACACTACAGTTTGAAAATAATAGTATATTTTAACTGAGCATTAGCAGCACACATTGAGAAGTTGCATGATCCTGTGGTGGCTGGAAATCAAGAATAGACTTAGGCAAATAACTCATACTTTTTTCATTTAACTGGCAATTCTAAAAAGTTAATAGTTTGCACTGAAAAAATGTTATGATTACAAGCATTTTGTTTGACTAATTTTGAATATTTAAAAATTATAGGACATTTTGAAACACTCCTTTTCAACCAAAACTTTGAAACATTTCGTTGTGAAAATGTCAAAACAAAATATGTAGGGTTTTTTGTTTGTTGTTCTGGGTTGTTTTTTTTTTAACACAAAGGTGTTTTGGTTTAAAAACTTCACTAGCAGCAGTCATGAGTCCCTGAGTTCTATTCCAGATGTTGGTACTGTGTTGCTGCATAGCCATGAGCAAGCTATGTAGGTTTGCATTTTCAAATTTGGGTACTAAAACCTTGATCTGAATTTCAGGGGTATGGAGCACCTGCTGCAACTGCTCAGAACTCCCACTGCTCAACACTTTTTGGACTCCAAAGAAAGGAAGAGCTAATCCAAATTAGTAATTAGGTGACAAGATGCAAGAGATTTTGAAGAAATAAAGTAGTCTGGATATTTGAAGGTAATAGTGCGGCAGCGAACTTTATGTTTATCTAATCATAGAATCATAGGACTGGATGGGACCATGAGAGATCATCTAGTCCAGTCCCCTGCACTCATGGCAGAACTAAATACTATCTATTATCTAATGCCCAAATCAGTCTAAGTTTACATATACAAAGGAAGCACATTTTTCATTGGTCAAAAAGAAAAAAAGCCATCAAATTAGTAGGCTTTGAGACAGGATCTCCTTGCACTGGTTTATTTTGCATCAATATAGTTACATCAATCTCCGTTTTCTTTAACGTTTACATGTTCTCAATCTTTGTTATCTGAACATTTCCTTTCCCAATAGTACACCATCCTAAGAAAATTTCACTCAGACTGTGTGAGAGAGAGAGAGAGACAGCTGTGTAGCAGAGATCTGCATGGTAAGAAAAGTTTTACCACTTGTATCACATTTGTTGGTTTGAGCAGATTATAGATTTGAAAGTAATCAGAACAGAAACACAATGTTGTTCTCATTTGGTGCTGCTGCAGTTGTCTCAGAGGCTCTGATGCACTGAATTCTTACTTTTTACTCACTACAAGGCACTGAATAGCATGGAGACACATACAGTGAACTATGATCTAATAGAAACAATAGAGTAAAAGCTAATGATAAAATAAAAGGAATTTGGTTTACAGAAATGCCTAGTGGAATCTGTCTATTGGGTTCAAAGCCAAATCAATGTTAGCTAATATAAGGATTGGAAGAGACAGAGCAGTGCCACCTTGTGGAAATTATGTTTGGAAATGGACTAGTCTACCCAAAGGGAGGCATGAGAGGCTTTTCCATTGTCACTTATTCTCTATTTACTTTCAAATTAATAAATAAAGTGAGTGAGTTCCTATTCTTAACTTGATTTTCCTGCTTCCTTCCACTCTTATCCACCATTTTCATTTTTACCAATGAGTCAGACTCAGAACAAGCTCTCTATATACTGATGCTTCAGCTGCTCACCCACATCTTCTAAAACAGGGATCTCAAACTCAATTTACTTTAGGGCCAATGCCAGTCCTCAAATCCTCCAAGCGGGCCAATAATGTCACTGAAGATGGTGTTCACACCACTTCCTAGCCTGTTTCCCACCCTTTTCCCTCGCTCCCTTGACCTCATGCCACCCCAGCTGACTCTGCCCGGCGACTAGCAACGCTACCTCCATGGCTGACTCTGCCCAGGGCTGTCCTTAGCATATGCAGCATATGCAGCTGTGTAGGGCACAATAAAATTTCACGGTGCCCTAGCCAGCTACGTGCGGCACATGTGGCAGCACCAGCCCCGGCGACCAGCCCTATCCCTCGGCCGGCCTCCCAGCAGACTGCATCCACTGCAAGCGGAAGGGCCGTCCCTGGGGAGGGGTCTCGGACAACTCCCTCCACCTGACGTCTTACCCTTCCCCTTGCTCTGCCCCCACCTGCCCCTATTCCATCTCTTCCCCCAGCAACCCCACACTCACCAGCAGCAACGGGAAGTGGAGCAACTTGGCCCCAGCCCACTCTCCTCTGCCAGCTGCGGCGCTCCACTTCCCGCCGCCGGTGAGGGTGGGGAAAGGATCGCCCCCTGAACTCACCGGCAGTGTGAAGTGGAGCCATGTGGCCCCAGCCCACTCTGCTTCCCATGCCCCGGCCCCGGCCATGTCGCTTGGGTTGGGGAAAGAACCGCCCCGGCTCTCGACAGCGGCGGGAAGTGGAGCGCCATGGCTGGGAGCTGGTGGAGAAGAGTGGGCAGGGGTCAGGTTGCTCTGCTTCCTGCCGCTGCCAGTGAGTGGGGGGGATCCCTTTCCCCAACCATCTCCACTGAGTGACACATCTGGGGCCAAAGCGAGGGAAGCGGACCAGGCTGCTTCCAGCCCCCTGCTAATCCTTGGGGCCACTCTGGACCTGTGGAGCCCCCAAAAGTGGCCCACCATAGCTCCTGCCTCCCAGACCCTGGTGTGGGGAGACCTGGGGCTCCCCACAGTCCCCCCACGGGGTGGGGGGGTGCCTAGGGCACCCAAATGGCTAGGGATGGCCCTGACTCTGCCTGGCAACTAATGATACTACCTCTATGGCTGACTCTGCCCAGCAACTAGTGATGATACCTCTGTCCCTCTCCCTCAGCCAATGGGAGTTGTGGTTGCATGGGTCTCTTCTCTGGCAACAGCAGGGATAGGGAACTGCTTGCAGGGAGCCGAGCTGCCCAAAGTGAATGACACTTTGCGGAGTGTAACCCCTTGAATGGTCCCTGGACCCAGGAGCAGCAGGATGGAGCAATGTTGTGAGGAAGGGCATGTGAATCCCTCTCGCTCGACCCCTCCTGGCAGCTGGCAGCCATGAAGTCCTAATGAAAACTTTTTAAGAAGTTTCTACAGGCTGCAGTGGGGAGGTTCTTGGGCTGCAGATGGCCTGCAGGCCAGGACTTTGAGACCTCTGTTCTAAAAGGAGCATAAATGAAATTGCACTAAAAACCCTCTAGCTCAAAATGACTCCTCCTCAGAGCCAGGAAAATAATTGATTTTTGGGCTTGACTTTCACTTCAGGCTGACCCAAAAGAACAGAGTGGTGTTGTTGTTTTATTTTGTTTTTTTGGTCAGAAATGAAAAACTGAAAATTTGTTTCAGGCTGAACAAAACGTTTTGTTTGATCTGAAATAAAACCTTTTGTTTTTGATGTTTTTTAAAGTAAATGTGTGAACAGTATTGAGTGACCAATAGAGGGGGAAAAAACTTCACGCTGCTCTACCTCGACTCTTGTATGGAACTAGTGTGATGCTACAGTAAATTACATAATGGGAAGTTCAATGCACTGGGTAGACCTGCACAGCTGTGGACAGGTTGCAGTGTGTACTGTCAGATACATTGCTCATTAGAGATTGGGGTAGGGATCAAACTCCTGTCCTTGTAGGATTTATAATTCTATTAGGGTTGAGATTGTGCCTGGCCCCTGCATTGGTGAGGCTCCTTGCATCCTCTCCCATGCCTTGCACATCCATGTTCTGTGTTAACCAAAGTGACCAATGCCTATTCATATACTTATCCGTGTGTTCATGCATTACTGGACAGAGTTCCATATATACCTAGCCAGGGCTGGCTCTAACTTTTTTGCTGCCCCAAGTGCCAAAAAAAAAAAAAACAAGAAACCCAAAAAACTCCAAGTACAGCCCCGCCGAACCAAGATTGGCACATGCTTGGTCCAGCTGGTGCCTGGAGCCAGCCCTGTATCTAGCCATGCATTTACCTTTGTTTACACCCACAAATAGGAAAAGATGGAACTTTTACTATCTGGGCCTGGGCACGATACATGGGACAGAGCAGCCACAGTACATAGCGCACACACACGCTAAGGTACATTTAGTACTCTCTCACTTCTCTTTAATGACAATAGGATGGTGATGACCTCCAGCTCTGACTGCTTCTTATGCTCCACATCAACATATTCCATAGTGTTTCCAACAAAGATGCAGGGTTCATAGGGAGCTGGAAGTAGGATTCATAAGAAAAGATGGATCGATGTACTGTGATTGAAGAAGGATGTTCTGATCATAAGCCACCTCTTCCCGATAGGTTTGTCTAGTTATGGGAAGAAGGGCTCCTCCCATGTATGTGAAACGAAGAGTACGAATTGTCTGTCAGCTCAGGGCATTATTGTTCATAATTCTGAACTTCCAAATCTTTGAATATCTTAGCTTTTAACTTAGCCAGCAATGGCTCAGCTCTAGTTCTCCCTAGCATTGTGTTGGCGGCAGTGCAGAGTTGCAATTCTTGGCTGGAAGCACCAGGGGGCACCGTGCTTTGGGAAGGCCCAGGTTTCCCAGTTTCAGCATGAATGAACCCCTTTTCTCTTCCGTTCAGGGGGTACAGGGTGAAGTCCACTCTGTTTCTCACCAAGTGTGGAGGTAGACAGTGGGACTAGGGGGTTAACTTCTTCCCCACCTCCAGGGGCTGGTTTGCATCCCAGAGGAAACGGTGAGGAGCAGAGCTGCGGCTGGCCTCTGCTCATGGCAGACAGAATCCTTTCACCCTGAGATACTCTTCTCCGTGTTCATGACTAAAGCCACGATTTAGTCATGAGTATTTTAGTAAAAGTCATGGACAGGTCCTGGGCAATAATCAAAACATCACAGGCTAGTGACTTGTCCATGACTTTTACTAAAAATACCCCAACCCTAAATTTTAGGTGCTAGGGCAGGGGCACTTCTAGGGACATTGCTAAGCCTTATTCATGACCATATTTCTATGTCTTTCTCAAGATATTTGGTGCTTGTTAAGGATGAGTAAACTGGTTCTGACAAAATAAGGGCTACCCAAACCTGAACCAGGGAAGGAAGAGGAGAATAGGGTTGTGTGTGTGTGCAATGGTGATTCCTTTTAGGGCTATAGCTCCCTCTTTTTCTGCAATATGCCCTCTACTATCAACCTTACCCCTCTATTTATGAGATGCAATTGCTGAGTGTAGCGAGGCCGTGAGTGATCCCACAGCCCCACCAAGGGACGGACCTCCCCTAACACCAACGTGGGTGGAGTCACTGGGTCCTGCGCCCACCCCTTAGGGGTCACGGCGCAGACCCGGAAGTATAAAAGCTCACTGACAGAGCTCAGTTGGGAACCAGCTGCCGGAGAGGCCAGACGTCTGCGACTGAGCTCCTTCTAGGGAGACAGCAGAAGGCCGCGGCCGGCCTGAGGTCACACCGGGCCGGCCGAGCCTACCCCTCGCTCATTACCCTGGGGAGGACTGGCCAAGCCTACTCCTTTCACGTTACCCATTATAAAGAGGAGATAAGCCCTATTTTGCTTGACAGCTAGTGGAATTCTCCCTTGGCTTGTGTGGAGGCAGCCTGCATTGTCAGATCCTAATGCCAGTTTAATAGCCTGATTCCACATGATGCATAAAAGTGATTTAGCTGAGGTTATGTCTACACTACCACAGTAAGTCAACCTAAACTAGGCAGCTCCAGCTATGTGAATAACATAGCTGGAGTCAACATAGGTCGAGTTACCATGTGGGATCGACAGGAGAAAATCTCACATCGATTTACCTTATCCTTTTCATTGGGAGCAGAGAACAGGGGTCGACTGGAGAGCGATCTGCAGTCTGTTTGGTGGGTCTTTACTAGACCCACTAAATAGATTGCCAGTGGATCAAGTGTAGACCTGCCCTGAGTCATTATACTCTCTCCCTTTTTCTGGCTGCCTCCCAGGAACAGGTGCAGTCATATGTGCAAAACCAAGTGGGACAGGTTCAAAAATAAAGCCAAAACTCATCTGAGAAAAAATCCTGCCAAAGTGGAATATTTCTTACAACTGAAAACCTGTTTGACATCTTTCTACTGCAAACAATGTTTAGATTTACTATAAAAAACTCTGAAAAGGCCATCTTCCTTCAGCACTTCAGTTCTGTTTATAACTAGGCTAATAGCCAACTTTGTGCCACTAGATGGAACCAGAAGCCAGGCTGCTGGAAGGTGCACACATTACAGAAAGAAAACCTAAACCAGGAAAAGACAAATGCTTAGAATAAAGGGAAAAGCATTTGCCAACCAAGTCTGAGGCTGGGAATTTTCAAAAGGTCCTGAGTGAGAAATTAGGATACTTAACTCCACTAGGCCCCTGAAAAATTCAGTTTGAGAGTAGATGATTCACTATATTTGGTAAGAATACCACTTTGGGTCTGAAAATAACCAGTTTTTAAAGACTGACCCCATATTTATCAGTGGCAATCCTCTTACATTCCTCAAATATAAACAATATTATTTAAATTGAAATACATACTTTCTATTTGGCTCTCTTAACCACATGGGTTTCAATAACCCTTCTGCCTTGAAAAATCTAGTGCACCAAGAACCAATTATTGGGCTCTATAATGCATTTATTTGAACTTCAAGTGTAAATGATTACATGAGAATTCTATTTCTTAGGCAATCTGCTACTGTAATAGCTCTCTTCTTAGTACTGTATGCCTTTGAGGACAGTTCTATGTAAATGAGCCCAAAATCATTTAATAGGACCTCTGATTTTACATGTCCTTCTTGAGACCCACAAATGGAAGCACACACAATCTAGTAACATTTGATCACTTGCTCCAAGTACCTGGCAGCCTCATCTTGGTCAAAGAATTGACTAAGGATGCAATTTCCAGAAGCTTCTAACTATTGCAGGAGACTAGGTCTCATTAGGCCCAGATTTTCAAAAGTATTTAGGAGCCTAATTCCAATGGGAGTTGATGCATAAATACCTTTTGAGGATCTGAAATGCAGGGGCCTACGTTTCAGCAAAAGTCCATATGACTTGGACTCCTGTAGCACTCTACTTTCCTGTGGAATGTAGTGCCCAAATGGGGCATTGCACCTGTTTAACTGCAGCAGTTTAGCTAAAGAAGTCTTTTGAAACTGATTTAATTTTGCATGTAGAATCTTAGAACCATAGGGTTAGGCTAACCCCTTGCCAAGAGGCAGGATTTGTTGTGTCTAACCCATCCAACAGAGATGGCTATTCAGACTCCTTTTGGAAATCTCCAGCGAAGGAGCTTCAACAATCTTCCATTGTCCTACTTACAGTTAGGAGTTTTTCTTGAGATTTAATCTAAATCTATTCTGTAGTTTGAACCCATTGCCCCTTGTTCTGCCTTCTGTGGCAAGAGAGAACAGCTTTTAGCCATCTTTTCCCCTCAAGTATTTGAAGACTATTATCATGTTGTTTGCCCCCCCACCTGCACCCCCGCACATCTCTTCTTTTTACTACACATACCCAGTTCCTTCAGTGTAGACCAGGCCCAACACTTCTGATAAAGAAGGAAAAAAATAAACTAAAAACCATAGTTCTCAGTTTCAACATTCTGTCCTTCCCAGCTCTCTCAGCCAGTCTGTTCTCTTTTCCTCTGCAGGGATTTATGTGGGAGGTGGTAGCTAGGACAACAGAAGAATTCTTTGGGCAACCTAGCACTGTCTATGCAGAGACTTAGGCTGGTTCAACAAATGCACTCGGGATGTGGATTTTTCACACTCTTGACCACAGGTGCTGGAACTGGCGGAAGGCGGGGCCATGCCTCCCACTTTTTTTAACAAAAGAGATATATGCAGTGTGGGAAAAACATGATCGAACTGTTAAAGGACAAGATGCATTATGAGATATCAGATAGGATGCATTCCTAGATATCCATTGCAATCCTAGACAATTGCATCATCAAAATTACATTAAGCTTCTGTTTTTTGCTTAGACACTGTATTGCTTCTCTCTGCTACAGCCACTTGATGGTGTTTGTTAGGTTTTCTAAAAATATATTTTCAATTTTGATTTTTATAAAACAGTGGAAAAAATCATTGTATATGGTACCTCTTGCATGGGGACACATTTATCTCCCTTCAAAGTTATTCGTTCTTATTTATTTTTACTGATGTCTTTTTTCAAGGAGATTTACTATATATATATATATATATATATATATATATATATATATATATATATAAAATATAAAATAAACAAGGATGATTAGATTGTAATGTTACAAAATTGTGAGTAAAAGTTTAATAATAGTGCAGCATTAATAGTGGAGCATACACTGTAAAATAAATGCAAATGAAGTGCAAAGTGCAAAAATGCTATCTCTATGTTTAGAATGAAAGTCTTATTTTTTTTTGTTCATACTATAATTATACCGTAATATTATAATGTGACTACATTTTATATTCTGATTATTTATGTTACAGTTGTTTATAGGATATTTAAGTAGTATTTTCATTTCCCTGCCACTTTGGCCTTAGCTCTCCCACTTCTACAAAGGTTCCTGCATTCTTGCTCCTGACCATGTAGTTAAATGGTCATAATTTCATAGCATAGACCAGACCAGGATTTAGGAATCAAAGCTGAGGGCTAGAACCTGAATCAGAGCTGGGTTATCTGGACTGAGGAAAGGCAGGAGTAGGACTGGGAACAAGCAGGCACAAGAGCTATCACAACCTTGGACAAATAGTTTGATGGTTACTCAAAGTATCCTAAGAGCCAGTCTACTGACTCTTCTCACCAGTCAGCTGGGGTAGCCAAACAGGCAGCCTTCTACAGGCCAGCTGTGTTCATTAGCTTGCCTGCAGGTTGGTTCTTCTGCAGGCCTTCATTCCTGATAGGAGGAGACTTGCATCACCTTGAAGCTGAGAGATGGAGATTCTGGGGAAACACCAGGTTTTGGCTAAATAAGAAGAAAAGGAATAAAGGGAAGGGAGAGCAACCCTTAATTATTGCTACCATTATTATTATGATTGATTCCCAGTTCCTATAAAAACAACTCAGGTGAAATGCTTTTGTATTTTGGGTCACCTTGAGGTCACTTTCCTCATGCGAGAGCTCTCATTAGCCTCGTTTATGTCAGGAGAACTTCCTTAAAATTGCCCTCTATTGCTCTCATGCTAGCAATGCTAGGAGATCTTGTAGAGCTGAGTAAGACTCCTCCTGCAAAGAAGGTGACTGTGATGCGTTCAGTCACAGACACCCCCTTGGGACTGTCACCTGTTATGCTGAATTTACCTCTGCGCCCATTTTCCCTGTCAGCCTGGGACCCCAGAACCCTGCCTTGTTGAGCCAGACACGCTGTCCTGCTGCAACACAGATCCAGGGTCTGAACCACGCTCAGAACTGAACTGAAAACAGCTCAGAAGGTCACCTGTCTCCAGCACCCAGCCACCCAGTTCCCAATGGCGTTCAAACCCCACATTAATCCGTTTTACTCTGTATAAAGCTTATACCGGCTAAACTCATAAATTGTCCACTCTCTATAACACTGATAGAGAGAGATGCACAGCAGTTTGCTCCCCCAGGTATTAATCACTTACTCTGGGTTTATAATAAACAAAAGTGATTTTATTAGGTATAAAAAGTAGGATGTAAGTAGTTCCAAGTAATAAGAGAGAGAACAAAGTAAGTCACCAAGCAAAATCAAACAAAACACGCAAGTCTAAGCCTAATACATTAAGAAACTGAATACAGGTAAATCTCACCCTTAGAGATGGTCCAATAAGCTTCTTTCACAGACTAGACACCTTCCTAGTTTGGGCCCAATCCTTTCCCCTGTACAATCCTTGTTAGTTCCAGCAAGCATCTTAGGTGAAAAGCTGGGGCTTTCTCATGACTGGGACTCCATTTATAGCATAGGCCAGGGATCAGAGTTTTCAGACTAAGCTGCCCAGATTTAGCTTTCCTTTTAAAAAACGCTTTCTAGCATTCTTATGTTGTATAAAAATCTGATGAGGGGACAGAAGGGTGGCCAGGCTCAAATGAGCTGTAGCCATACAAATCAATGGCTTATGGATTAATCATCTTTTTGGCCAGCTACTTAGCAACATGTCCATGTGGCTAACTTGCCCCTGCAGACTTAAAATGTACCCCATTGCAGTTCCCTATTACAGAGCCAGGTGTTGCTTTCTTCCCTGGGTAGGTAAACTGCAGAGACGAGAACACATCCACTTGCCTACAACATCCCAAGAATTTTCAGAGGTTGACAGCTGTCAGTGTAATTGGCAATACAGCCCTCTCTTCGCTTCATTTTGGACCAGATTTTCAGAAGCACTCAGCACATTTTCTGGCTATTTGCATAAATGGGAGCTGCTGAGTGATGAGGGTGGAAATCTGGACCATTGAGACTGAGACCCAGAAAATCTTAGTCTAGGAATCAAAACATCTCCACTACAAATGTAGCCAGTGTGTAGGGTATGTGTGACTACATACCCTCCACACAGTGAAAAGCCTGTTGTGCCCACACTGCAGCGTGTAACAACACATGTCAGTGAAAGGTTCTGGCAGCGGGAGACAGTGAGAAAAAGCTTCCGAAGCTCCTGCTACCAGAGTCTTTCACTGCAGGGGGGAAGGCTCTGGCAGCATGGAGCTGGCGGAGCCTTTCCCCACTGGCTCCTACCTGCTGGAGTCTTTTTCTCTGGCAGGCAAGGGAAAGGCTCTTGCATGGGGGAGATAGTGGGGAAAAGCTTCAGCAGCAAACCCCGCCACAGCCTTTCCTCGCTGCTGGAGCCCGTGGCAGGGAAAGGCTCCACCGTGGGAAGCCACCCAAGCCTTTCCCTATTGCCAGAACCTTTTCCCTCTGGGGAATTGTTTTCTGCAGGACACAACACTGCTAAAAATATCAGTGTATGTGTGGAGGCATGGTTTGGATGAGTAGAGAGCCATGTAGGATATAGAACCATAGGACTGGTCATCTAGTCCAGTCCCCTACCCTCATAGAAGGACTAAGTATTATCTAGACTAACCTGACAAGTGTTTGTCTATCCTGCTCTTAAAAATCTCCAATGATGGAGATTCCACAACCTCCCTAGGCAATTTATTCTAGTGCTTAACCACCCTGACAGTTAGGGAGTTTTTCCTAAAGGCCAACCTAAACTGCCCTTGCTGCTTGTCCTATTCTTAGAGGTAAAGGAGAACAATTTTTCTCCCTCCTCCTTGTAACAACCTTTTATATACTTGAAAACTGTAATCATGTCCCCTCTCACTCTTCTCTTCTCCAAACTAAACAAATCCAAGTTTCTCAATCTTCTCTCATAGGTCATATTTTCTAGACCTTTAATCATTTTTTGTTGCTCTTCTCTAGACTTTCTCCAGTTTGTCCACAACTTTCCAGAACTGGACACAATACTCCAGTTGAGGCCTAATTAGCAGAGTAGAGTGGAAGAATTACTTCTCGTGTCTTGCTTGCAACACTCCTGCTAATACATCCCAGAATGATGTACATACCCACACCCTTCAGGCATGTCTTTACTCACCTAAGGTGTGCCTCACCCACTGGGGCACTACATAGGTATGTACTCTACGCACATCCAAAAGAAGCATGCAGTGTAGATATACTATGTTCCCAGCTGTTCTTTAATCTCCACACTTTCCCTACCACGGATCTTATCCTTGGATAGTAATAACTCAAATATTAAAGACATCAGAGCCATTTATAGTTGTACAAAGAAATTAGGGATAAAGATAGGCTGAAACTGTAACCTCAGATCCAGGATCTTCCCCCAAGTAAGACATTTGGGCCGAGATTCAGATCTGAACTTTGTGGCTCATACTCATTTGTAAAGTAGCAATGTTTCCTTTTTAATACATGGTGTGACAGACCCAGGCCAGTGGGATACAGGAGTCTGGTAGAGGGCAAATATACTGGTCACTGGCTGAGTAGTTCTCTGTTCCTTGAGTGACTAGAGCAGGGGCTGCACTGGAGTAATTAGGAACCTGCTAGAACCAATTAAGGCAGACAGGCTGATTAGAACACCTGCAGCCAATCAAAGCAGGCTAATCAGGGCACCTGGGTTTAAAAAGGAGCTCACTCCAGTCAGGAAGAGAGGAGCTAGAGGAGAGGAAGTGCGTGTGAGGAGCTGGGAGCAAGAGGCGCAAGGAGCTGAGAGTGAGAGGGTGCGCTGCTGGAGGACTGAGGAGTACAAGTGTTATCAGACACCAGGAGGAAGGTCCTGTGGTGAGGATAAAGAGGTGTTTGGAGGAGGCCATCGGGAAGTAGCCCAGGGAGTTGTAGCTGTCATGCAGCTGTTACAAGAGGCACTATAGACAGCTGCAATCCACAGGGCCCTGGGCTGGAACCCGGAGTAGAGGGCGGGCCCGGATTCCCCCCGGGAACCTCTCAACTCCTGATCAGACACAGGAGGAGTTGATCCAGACTGTGGGGAAGATCACTGAGGTGAGCAAATCTGCCAATAAGCGCAGGACCCACCAAGGTAGAGGAGGAACTTTGTCACAATGGCTATGACTAAATGAAAAGAGACCCTGCCAGATGCTTGCATTTAGTAATGAATGAGCAAATTGCTAGTGTAACATTCAGATAACATTTTGATCCACTGGTTTACAAATACATCATTTTTCTTTTATTTCCATTTATTCATTCCAAGGCTGCTTTGTTCACTCTTTTTCCTTTTTATTTTTCCCAGTCTCCTCATTCTGAGTTTCCCTTTTCTCCAAAATGTTACCAATCTTCTATTTCTCTTTCTTTTTGGTTTCCCTTTAGTTTCCATTTCATCATTTTGTTTAATCTTCCAATCTGTGTGCTTCCTTCCTTAGAACAGTGCAGTTGTTGGACATTAGTGATATTCAAAAATGCCATATGTCTCCCTCTGATCATTAGCTTTTTTTCTCTCGCTCCCTGTTTCCCCTTCACCCCCGATCCCAATCAGTATCCGAAGTTTTCCCTTTGGTGGGAAGGGGAAAGCTGCACTAAGAATCTGCAGATCCCAGCCCTGACTGAGTAAGAGAGGAAGGATGGTGCAGTGGTTAGGGCACTAGCCACGGACCTGGCAAACTATCACTCAGTTCCCTGCTTTACTGCAGACTTCCTGTGTAACATTGGCTTATGGCCTCTGCGTGCCTTAATTCCCTGTTGTAAGGATAAATTCATTAAAGATGGTGGGGTGTTTACATATGGTGACAGAAGCTGTATAAGTATGTTAGAGAACATCTAAGTACATGGAAGGGAAAAGGATCATATGAAAATTAACCCAGAGTGTAGAGGTACGTCTACGCTGGAGTAAAAGACCCGTGGCTGTCTTGTGCTTGCTGGCTTCAGGCTTTGGAGCTAAAAAGTGTAGGTAGATGTTCAGGCCTGGGTTGGAGCCCTGCACTGGGGGCGGTCTCAGACCCCGGCTCCAGCCTGAGTCCGAATGTCCACACTTCATGAGCTGAAGTCGATTGACCTGGCAACGAGACTCAGTGCTGCAGGTTTTTTATTGCAATGTAGACGTACTCTTAGTTACTAATAGAGTGATGTTGTTTGCGTCTGCTCAGTGGCTTGTGATAGGCCTCAGTGCTACATTCAGGGGGGAAACCCCAGTGTTGGTAATTCTAACCATGTGGGGTGTCCACCTTCTTGAGAAAGACAAGGCACTTTAATAGTTTAGGGTTGTCAATATCCCCTTCAAAACTTTCCTCAGTTAATGTTTTAAAAGTTTCTTTTTGACAAGCTGCTGTTTTGAGAAGACAAAGTGATGACAGCTGCCCTGAGACATGATTGATGAGAGAGCTTGGAAGGAGATGTCAGAAAGTAGGCAGTTCTAAAAGCTGGAGTGTGACTGAGCTTGAATGTAGAAAAGTTCATGGAACAAGCTTTTTAAAAGCACGTTAACAGGCAAAAGTGGGTTGAAATAGAATGTTAAGGCAGTGCTGGCATATGAGAAAAGCTAAGAGAAGAGAGTGCAAATTAGGCCTGAATAAAGACTGGGAGTGGCTGGGTCACTACAAAAAATAATTTTCTCTCTGTTGATACTCACACCTTCTTGTCAACTGGTGGGAATGGGCCACATCCATCCTAATTGAATTGGCCTCCTTAGCACTGACTTCCCGCTTGGTAGGGTAACTCCCATATTTTCAAGTGCTGTATATTTATATTAGCTTACTGTATTTTCCACTCTATGCATCTGATGAAGTGGGTTATAGCCCATAAAAGCTTATTCCCAAATAAATTTGTTAGTTTCTAAGGTGCCACAAGTACTTCTCGTTGTTTTTGCTAAGAGAAGAGTAATGCTCTGTGCAGCCCCTCTCATCCAAGGATCTCAAATAATCCTACAGCCACCTGTAAATTAATCATTACAGCACCCCAATGGGGTAGGTACTGATTTAAGGGGGAAGCACCCACAACATCTCAGCGGGGTAAATATTGAGTTACGGGGAGAAGGGGGGGCAGCACTCCAGGGGAACGGGCACGTAGCTATGGGGCAGCTTGTGGGGTAGGCACTAAGTTATGAGAGCAACAGCACATATTGCTCAGAAGAAATTATTATTCACCCAAGAATTCAAAAATCAGATGATTGTGCCCCACAAGCAAGGAGAGTTGCTTTCTTTCTGCTCCACCCCACAGATGCCATAGGAGCAATGGACTTCACTGCAGCCTTCCTACATTCCCTCCACAACACCATTGCCACCTCCCCATTACTAAGTGGCTCCCTACAAAAGAGTTCTTGCTCTCTGAACTGTTCCTCTGCATTGTTCCTGCCTCATCCCCATTTCCTTCCTTATGTCCTGGACCCTCTGATTTCCCACCATATGCCTCAGCCCCCATATTTTTATACAATCCATTTTACAGTGCTGTTTTCTGTCAAGCATGTCCCCATGTCCTGAGGAGAGAACAAATACTTGCTCTACATTAACCATTGTACTGCTCTTTTCCTTTATTATAAAATTAAAGTGGTAAAATGCAAAAGGAGGGAAAGGAAGCATTGCATTTAAGGAATAAAGGCAGTGTTGTCAGGCTTTTCTGGGAGTCAGGACTGAACAAATTGGAGTAGATCACCATATGAAGATTTTTCCTTAGCTCTAAAAATAAGCCTTTAAAAATTGTAACTGACTTTTTCCTCTTTGGGGATAGCCTTCTGACCACTCAAACCTTCCAGAATTACTATCTGCTGCACTTGTCTTTTGGTTACCATTTTACTAGTCGTGCAGGCAGGATAAATACCATCTACTAACACTTATTTGAATAGTCTGGGTTAATTCTGCTGTTGATCAAGTGGCCTCTTCTGGAGTTTAATGCTCTCCCTCCCTCCAAAAAACCCCTATTTTAAAATTCAGAACCCCCTGAATACCATGATTCCACAGCCACACAATTTGCCACAAAATTCAGCGCCTAGCTTCAGAATCTATAGGGATAACTTCGAAAATGCTGATAGAGTGCAAACTGATGGAGTGATTCTTTGGGCGTTTATGGAGAACTTGATGCAAAAGCTGCAAGGCATGAATTCTCCCATGCATAGCAAAGCAATGTTCACTCTGAAACCTATAGATTTCAATCTGTGGCAGGCTGAAAACTGAAAGTAAGGAGACAGCATGAAATTGAATTTAATATCAAAACAAACCAGTCAGGAGTTACTGTACCAGTTGCATTCTTCATTCACATATTTTATTCAATAAAAACATCCACTTCTAAAAATTTGTCTGAAGCTGCTACAGTATGTTCAGAATTTTCACCAGAGTGCATCAGAATCTTGATTCTTGCTCCAGGATTTAGGTCATGCTTGTGGCAGGGTGTATGGAGCTTTGCCTATACCTGATATCCATGCAAACTATGCTGGGAAGTAATGTAGCAGTTAGGGACCCAGTTCTTGTATTCACTAAGTCTGCTTTCTGATGGTCCCTCATTCCAAAGCTGTATTAAACCTAGCATATTCTACCTCTTGAGCCCACCTTTGTGGGCTCTTCCCAGGTGGTACTGATCATACCCTGGCTGTAGCTGAAGTTTTGGCTTGAAGTTGTTCTTTTTATTACTTGAGTTTTGTTATTTGTTATATGTGCTATGTATAACACACAACTTCAGAAGATAACTCCTCCCCCCCCACCACCCAACAACATCAATAGCAAGAAAAGGACATTTTGGGTAGACATACAACTGAACCTAGTTTCCAGCACTCTCAAATCCATTTGGAGCTATAGGCAGTCAATTTCAAAATTCAAGCCCACGTTTGGATCCAAATTTCACAAATAGCCCTGTCTGTACAATAGGCCAGACCAAAACCCTGGACAGGAACTTTGTGAGGGCTGAATGCCAGCTCCAGATGTGAATTTTGCATCTTGAGCCCGTCTCAAATTATTTGTGAACAAAAACGAAAAGCTGCAATGTGCAATTAAAATCTACATTTAGGACATGCTAGTCATAAAGCTGTCTCACAATGCATAAGTGTTAAAGCAAAGGATATTAAACTAGGCCAAGTTCTGTGGTCCTTAGCTGAGTAAAACTTCTATTGAAAGCAACAGGAAATTAGCTTGATTAAGTAAATAAGCCTTGATTAAATCTCAGAGTTTGGCTCAAAATTATTTGTTTCTCATTTGCACACTACCATAGGGGTATGGTCATTTACAGACAATTTAAAGACATGGGACCAGATTGTCTTCTGGTGTAAATTGGCATAATACCATTGCCCAGAACCTTGTCTGGGATCATTAGCCTGAGGAGTTTATAATCTAAAGGCCAGATTCTGATTTCAGTACACTGGGTGTAAATCCGGAGCAATTCCACTAATGCTACAGCTGCATTAGAGTGCAGCTGCATTGATACACCAGTTCTGGAACTGGAGCTGTTCTTGAAGGTAGACATGGAGAAAGCATGTCCTAATTCTACTGCAAACATTTTGAAATTCTTGTTAAGAGCATGCACTGTGTTTGTCGTTCAGAGTCACCACCTTGCACAATTTTGCAAAGCAAATGCAGACTCCCTGCATTCAGAGACTATTAACTTCCTCTTAAAGACAAGAGCTCAAGTATGTGATGTAAATGGCCTACGGATACACTACATACATCAAAGCAAAGGCAATTATTGTTCCTGCCAGTTCCATTTACCACTTTGGGGGGTTTCCCATATCACTGTAAATATGTTGGTATAATTATTGTTTTTTATAACTGTACTGGTTATTCCTCATTACTTCCCTGCCTCGGGGTGTTGTCATGAGATTTCATATTTGTAAAAGGCAGAGAGGTACAGCAATGAAATGAACTTGAGAAGTATTGGTACTGGCTTTCCAGGAAAATGAGCCAAAGAGTGTTCCACTTAACCATGGATCTACCTTACGTGAATTAGTTGCCATTGGAGACCAATAGTAACCTACCAATGTTTTTCAGAGAGCTTTAAACTTATTAAGTAAAGGTGTTCTCATTTCCCTGGCTCAAGAAACTCCCATGTGCTGTCCTTCCACATCCTCCCTATCCCCTGATCATCACTAATCGTCAGTCGGACAAGGAGGCACTGGTGCTCATTTCTCCAGTGAGGCCCCAGTAAATGGGGTATCTAGATGTATAGTACAAGGGCACACCTGGTACCTCTTCCAGTGACTTAGGCTTACCTGTCACAAGATTCCACATCCACCCAAGATCCAGAATGGAGGATGAGGGTCAGATCCCTGTGCTAGTGCAGGGATAGAGGTGGCTTGTGCCATCACTCAGGGGCTTGTTCAGACCCCAGTGTAGGCTAGGGTAAGCCTGAGGCCTGCTTGGCTGGGATGCAGGTTTGCTCTAGCTATGCCACCTGCATAACATGCCCCTGCTCTGTTCTGAAACACCCCTGCCAGGACTGGCTCTAGGCACCAGCAGAGGAAACGTGCTTGGGGTGGCACATTTCCAGGGGCAGCCTTCTGCCATGCGGAGGGTTTGCATTCCCACCTGACCTGTTGCCGAGAGGTTCGCTTGGCTGACGGGAAGTGGCACAGCAGGCAGGCGAGCAGCAGCATGGGGGAGGGGGAGAGACCTGAACTGCAGGGGGCAATTGGACAACCAGCCGTTGGAGCCAGGTAACTGCTGCTCTCCTCTGCCTCTGCCTCTGCCCTGCTGCACATGTGCAGCCGCTGCTGTTCCTGTGCCCCCTCTCCCTCAGCCCTTTGTTCATCCCTGGAGTCATGTCTGACCACTCCAGACTGAGAGCATCCTCCTGTCTGCTCTGCAGGGAGCTGTGATTAATGGCGGGGTATCCCTCTCCCCTCACCCATGTACCCAGTTTCCACTAAGCTGGGGTGATGGACCCTCTGGTACCAGCTACCATAGGGCAACAATGAATTGGGTTTTCAGAGAAGTGGTGTAACATTAAATGAAGTAGGATTGTGTTTTTAATTTGTTTCCACCTTTCTTCTATGGGTGCTGTCCCTTTGGAGTCCTGACCCCTTCACCACCTCCTCTTGGTCTCTAGGAGAAAGTCATGAGTGACCCCTCTTCATAGTAAAGTCTTGGAAAGAAACTAGGAGCTGATCTGTATGTGGTGTTGCCTCTCTAGTCCCAAGTCTTCTGTGTACGTGACAGCTTCCCCTGATAAGAATGCACTAGATTGCAAGTTTGCATAAGCTTCCATAGAAAATACTTTGCTAAAGAGAGAGCTAAATGAGTTTGATTCATAGAGCGGGATCTTAAACTCACGCTAATCTGCAGATATTAACAGGCTACACTTTCAAAGACAAAATTTACAAAGATCTCTGTGCCTTGCTTTTAAAGTTATGTCCCATAAAGCTGGGATTTGAAAGAGGAGTGCTTTGGCTGTGTGTGACTGGGACAACATTAAAAGGGTGGATAAAAAACTTCTGTAAAGGGTTGAACTGCATCTATTCCAATATTACTTGGACAAGGTTTTTATCTTAGTATGTCATTTTGCTTCAGTCATTGTATGAAAAGGAAAAATTAGTCACAGAGAAAGATTAGTAAGGGGCAGAGTTCAGTGGAGACAAAAGATTAATGAACGGAGAGCAAACACCTGCCTAATTACATATGCTCCCTACCAACGTCCTTCCCACCTGCATGTGTCTGTAGCTCTAAATTTTAACCAGAGTGAACATTTCTTATCTTCACACCCCCCACTTTCCAAGCTGCCCTATTTCATGCACTTCTGTACCTGGTCTTGCCTCAGCATGCAGGGATAGACTAGATGGCCTCTTGAGGTCCCTTAGCCCTACGTGTCTATGATTCTCCTCCCCGTTTTGCAGAAAGCACTTGTTCAGGCAGCCTGGGGATCATGCAACTGCACGCACGTTATAGCCAGTGATGCAGCTATGCGGTGGTGAGTAGAGACAGCTGTATTTCACAAGGAATAGAGCTGGGCACACAGGCCAGCCCCCTCTTCCAGGGCAGACTGTTTATTTTCCCTTAGAGTCCCATGGGAGGGGCCAAAATTGCACTCTGTGGGGAAGCTACATGCATTTTGCAGACCTGCTTCTTGGAGGAAGTGGTGCTGGATGTGTTGATTCTTAATAGAGCAACTCCCACAATCAGCTGGTGCCGTTGAGCTGAGGCTGAGGGAATCCCTCTAATCCTTAAAGTGGTAACTAGGGAGAACTTGGGGGTTCCTGAGCAAAGGTGCTAGGGCTTATGGGGAATATCTCTAGCTCACTGTTAAAGTACTCTGACCTACACATTGTATGCTACAAATATTGAGCTCTCTGGAGCTGGCCGACAGTAACAGTAAGGATGTTTTATCTCTGC